>NW_019417609.1:263792-415484 GCF_000390285.2 Anoplophora glabripennis
CCGAGGTCCATACTAGCCTACTGAACTAAACAATACACTACAGGCAGCTTGCATACATAGTCGCCATGATGGCGAAGATACGACTGTCAGGGGAGAACACAACTTGGTCACGTGATTGGAATAATTTTTAAATAATATATTTTACTATTGAACTGATAATAGTTTTAAACTATATAAAAATTTAACTTTTATAACCAGCTGGTTCACATTTAAGAAATTATATATTTGGAATAATTTTCCTTTAAAGTTTAATTCTAACGTTTGATAGGCCAATATAAAATAATATTTATTAAATAAAAACCAATATAAATTTGTATTAAAAATTTATTCTTTTAATTCGCCTAACAAATATTCTAAAATCATAAATGGTTATATTAAATCTAATTTGTTAATTATAAACAAACCTGTTGTAAACTGTTTCTTTTTTTAATTCAAACAAATCAAATGATTTGTATTGAATGTAACAGGTTTATCTTAATGTAACTAGCATAAATGTAAACTGACTGCATTCAAAACAACTGATTGCTTTAATAGAAAGTAATTGTTTTTTCAGTGTACTATACCTACCTATGTAGGTATATTACCACGGATGTGTATTTTTAACTGAAACTTATGAACATCTCGAGAAATAAGCACCCTACGAAAAAAATCTCAATAATAAAAATTTAATCATTCGGCGGGGGAAACACAATAGTGCTAAAATTAGTCCTTCTCCCCCACCCCTTGTAGGTGGGGAGTAGAGGGGGGAAACCTTAAATAGGAACCACCATTTTTTATTGCAAATTCGAATTCTACGGCTAAAAGTACGTACCATTTGTCTGAAACATTTTTTTTAAATCATGATGGCGCTGTAATCGACGAAATTTTTCTATGTTTCCTATTAAGAACCTAGGTATACGATTCTGCAATGTGTTTGCAATAAAAAATAAATACCACGTTTTATGTTAATACTCGAAATTCGTCGCCAAAAAAAGTTTATTCATTTTGCAAATTTCGAATAACTGGGGAATTGTTAACTAGGAACAGCGATGTGGATATAGTAGTTTTCTGTTCCCTTCAGAGCGCTTGATTATTACTTATTTTTTGTTTTTTCAGTATGAAAAATATGAAGAAAGAAATAACACAAACGTTAAAGGAAAACATAACGAAACATTTTTATAAAAATTATTTTTAACAAAAGTAATGGTATCTTTAAAACAAAATACAAAAAAATACGTTCAATTGAAAGCACACTTAATCAAGCACTCCGATAAGTTATTAGCGAAGGAAATCGTGGCGGGCTAGTATCGCAAAAATGACGCCTTTTCCTGGGTTAAGATATAGTAGCTCTTGACAAGTCATTTTTCAATGAAAATTTGAGAAATAATGTTTTTTTTTAATTTTGATTATTTATCTACAGTGAAAACGTGGTATTTTTTTTATTGAAAACGTATTACAAGGAGAGCTTATTTCTCAAGATATTTGGAAATATCAAGTTAAAAAAATCACTCGGTATATGAAAAGTTATCATTATTTTTTTATAATCTACCCATTCTAATGTTTGATCAATCAAAATCCTGTATATGACATATACCGGGTGTTTTGACAACCTAAAACCAGATTACTGGAATCAAAATATCAATTTAGATCAGCTTACGTATGCAGGGTGATTCATTAACAATGGGAAAATCGAAAACTGAAGATACTACACGAAAAATGGTGACTATTGGCGCAAACATGCCTTATCCGAAAGTTGATAGTTTAAGAAATACAGGGTGTTGAAAGTTGAAATTTTAAATTGTTTTTTTGCGATTATTCTGAAAATATGTAGGTTAGGAATTTGAAAATTTCTGAAACTATAATTTTTTAGGCGACGAATAAGATGCGTGTTGTAATTTCAGCATTGCTCGTAGAGGGCGCCACTTACGACCAATTTTACCGAAAATTTAGTTAATAACTTTTTACCCTGTGTGTCTAACATGAAACTTAATTCAAAACCTGAAAGAGCAACCATTTTTCCATTAATTGTGTATTCTTGTTTCATTTCGGAATCTCGATCCGTTTTCGAGAAACATGGATTTAACGAACACTATGTTCTGATAACACGAGAAATTAAAAGCGAAAGAAACCAAGTGTTTCTTCGTGTTATTATAACAATTAACAATAAAACAAATGAAATTCGTAATAATGATTTAAAGTCAGTGTTCGAAGAATCCACCGTTGACATTTACACACTTTACACAACGTTTTTCTGAGAGATCTTCGAGTTTGAAACAACATACCTATTGGGATTGCGTTTGACTTCGTTGGCAGCGATTTGTATTCTTTGCCACAACTCTTCACACGAACCAATAGATTCTTCCAAATAGAAAAATGAAGAGGATTTAAGTCTGGACTTCTGGATGGCAAGTAAAAATGCTTCCAAGGCTTGAAGTAGTTCCACTTTATTTAAGAAGAGACATGTGGTTCATGCACGACGGAGTTCCACCGCATTTTTCTTGGCCAGTGCGTGCATATTTAGAAGCGCAGTTTTTCCAAATCGCTGGATTGGCCATGTAATCATTTTTGCTTGGCCATCCAGAAGTCCTGACTTCAGTCCACTTGATTTTTCTATTTGGTCTCGAATGAAAGATATAGTTTACAAAGAATCTATTAGCTCGTGTGAAGAGTTGTGGCAAAGAATACAAATCGCTGCCAACGAAGTCAGACGCAATTCCAATATGTTGTTTCAAACTTGAAGATCTCTCAGAAAACGTTTAAAGTGTATCAATGTCAATGGTGGATTCTTCGAACAATTACTTTAAATCATAATTACGTATTTTATTTGTTTTATTGTTAATTGTTGCAGTAACACAAAGAAGCAATTGGTTTGTTACGCTTTTAACTTCTCATATTATCAAAACATAGTGTTTTGATAATACATACATAATTAATGGAAAAATGATAGCTCTTTCAGGTTTTGTATCAAGTTTCATGTTAAATGTACAGGGTAAAAAGTTATTAACTAAATTTTCGGTAAAATTGGTCGTAAGTGGCGCCCTCTATGAGCAATGCTGAAATTACAACACGCATCTTATTCGTCGCCTAAAAAAATATAGGTTCACACATTTTCAAGTTCCTAGCCTACATATTTTCAGAATAATCGCAAAAAAACCATTTAAAATTTTAACTTTCAACACCCTGTATTTCCGAAACTATTAACTTTCGGATAAGGCATGTTTGCGCCAATCGTCACCATTTCACGTATAGTATCTTCAGCTTTTGACTTTCCCATTGTTAATTAATCACCCTGTATACAAAAATCAACACCTGTTGACTGTTCATTGTACTACTACTAAAACGATTTGAATGAGAGAATGGAATATTTTAGGGCCCACACCACCTTTAGCAATCTCAAGATTTTTTGTATTCGATTAAGAAAGATAAATCTTCGGCCTTAATTGCACTGGAATACAGAATATACAGGAATACCCATTTTTAACTTCCATTTTCGGTTAAAAAAAAATTCAGTTTATAAAAATAAGTTTAAATAAATGTGCTTCAGGAAGCATTTATAAATTATGTTTAGGTAAACATTTTTTTTTGAACACACTATGTTTAAGAACACTCCAGGTAGACTATATCCATTTTAATCGAAGTCCATAAATGTTAAAAGAAATAAGAGGCAATGAAATAAAAAACTTTGTTCGTATTTCTTTACAAATTCGAGCAACATTACACTATCAAAATCAAGATTAACAGTTAGAAATTAATATTGTATCGTCATAGCTTATAGAAAAATAAACCGATAAACATCGGGGCAGCACTTTTGATCTTTTATACCAGAAAAATTTGTCCTTGAAGTTAGCTGTCTCTCTTTGCACCCGTGCAAAAATTTAAAATCGGATTAAGAATATTTGTATAATTTTAGGAATTAGAGAGGAATGACAGGATCGTATTATGTACCTGTAACACAAATTTGAAGCGGTTTTACTCTTTTTTGACAAGAAAAATATATAGAATTATTAAGTGAATCATACACATAGAACTTTAATATTTAAATATCAATTAAACAAGAAATAATATTTATTTTATCTTACTAAATAAGAAACTTATATGTCGTGAAATATTAGCAATTAAATATTAACAGCTACCTGTCACGATTACTAGGAAATATAAATAAACTGTTATTTTTAAAATATTGTAATATTTTACTTTATTTGAGCAATTTCTCATAATGTAACGGTTTCATAACGCATTCATGTGGATAAAAAAATCTAAGAAGAGGAACTACAAATCTATCTTCACTCCTATTGTACATATACTAATTTACCCACTGAGTAAAAGAACTGAAAATCGATATAAGTTCAGAAACGCTTACTAACCACAGGTAGGCCAATAATACTTCCACAACTCCACTTTAACTGACTCCTCAATATATTCTTTTCCCCCTAAATGGCGACATGCGCGAGGGTCAATTTTAACCGTTCCCACCAATTGAGATAGCCTGTTAATTATTCTATATGCTGTGGTTTCGTGGTACTACAGTGAGAGGGTTATATCTCAGTAGGCGTTAACTTTTGTATATACAGGGTGATCCATTAACGGTACGGAGCGGCTGTGCATAGGAAACTAAACGTTGCCATTATCGGGTAAGAAATCTATTAACAAATACGGCCAAAAGAAATTGATTTAAAATATTTTCAAGTCTGTAACTTTACCGCTAGGGGACGCAACTGCTATACCTAGTATTACAGAAAATTATCGTTTTTTTTTTCGAAATTTTGNAATCACCCTGTATACAAAAATCAACACCTGTTGACTGTTCATTGTACTACTACTAAAACGATTTGAATGAGAGAATGGAATATTTTAGGGCCCACACCACCTTTAAATCTCAACATTTTTTGTATTCGATTAAGAAAGATAAATCTTCGGCCTTAATTGCACTGGAATACAGAATATACAGGAATACCCATTTTTAACTTCCATTTTCGGTTAAAAAAAAATTCAGTTTATAAAAATAAGTTTAAATAAATGTGCTTCAGGAAGCATTTATAAATTATGTTTAGGTAAACATTTTTTTTTGAACACACTATGTTTAAGAACACTCCAGGTAGACTATATCCATTTTAATCGAAGTCCATAAATGTTAAAAGAAATAAGAGGCAATGAAATAAAAAACTTTGTTCGTATTTCTTTACAAATTCGAGCAACATTACACTATCAAAATCAAGATTAACAGTTAGAAATTAATATTGTATCGTCATAGCTTATAGAAAAATAAACCGATAAACATCGGGGCAGCACTTTTGATCTTTTATACCAGAAAAATTTGTCCTTGAAGTTAGCTGTCTCTCTTTGCACCCGTGCAAAAATTTAAAATCGGATTAAGAATATTTGTATAATTTTAGGAATTAGAGAGGAATGACAGGATCGTATTATGTACCTGTAACACAAATTTGAAGCGGTTTTACTCTTTTTTGACAAGAAAAATATATAGAATTATTAAGTGAATCATACACATAGAACTTTAATATTTAAATATCAATTAAACAAGAAATAATATTTATTTTATCTTACTAAATAAGAAACTTATATGTCGTGAAATATTAGCAATTAAATATTAACAGCTACCTGTCACGATTACTAGGAAATATAAATAAACTGTTATTTTTAAAATATTGTAATATTTTACTTTATTTGAGCAATTTCTCATAATGTAACGGTTTCATAACGCATTCATGTGGATAAAAAAATCTAAGAAGAGGAACTACAAATCTATCTTCACTCCTATTGTACATATACTAATTTACCCACTGAGTAAAAGAACTGAAAATCGATATAAGTTCAGAAACGCTTACTAACCACAGGTAGGCCAATAATACTTCCACAACTCCACTTTAACTGACTCCTCAATATATTCTTTTCCCCCTAAATGGCGACATGCGCGAGGGTCAATTTTAACCGTTCCCACCAATTGAGATAGCCTGTTAATTATTCTATATGCTGTGGTTTCGTGGTACTACAGTGAGAGGGTTATATCTCAGTAGGCGTTAACTTTTGTATATACAGGGTGATCCATTAACGGTACGGAGCGGCTGTGCATAGGAAACTAATCGTTGCCATTATCGGGTAAGAAATCTATTAACAAATACGGCCAAAAGAAATTGATTTAAAATATTTTCAAGTCTGTAACTTTACCGCTAGGGGGCGCAACTGCTATACCTAGTATTACAGAAAATTATCGTTTTTTTTTTCGAAATTTTGTTTATATAACCTAACTTGAAAATACACTTTTTAGATACATTGTTAAACCCTTCACAAATATTGTTTCCACATTTTAATTTTTTTTTGTTATTACTATAGCTACGCCAGTATGAAGGACGCCATCTTGAAATTTTAAAATTGTCATAACTTCTAAATGCCTAATCGATTTCATGAAATGACGGCTCATTACACATACACTCATACCGTGAATAGTCTTTCCGAAGTCAGTTGAATATGTAAAAAAACTTCTGGTAATAAAATTTAATGAGTTTCATAGGCGTCCCTAAAAAAATTTTCTGCTAAAGGTAAAAAATTATAATAATTTGTATATAATGTGCAGAAAATTTCTATTATATGTTCATTTGGCTAACAATATATTTTATTATATTGGTGGTAAATTTCATTTTGTTCAGTATCAAAAGGTCTCCAAAATGCCATGTTGTGATAATATTAGTAAACAAAATATCCCCCTTATTTTCCCTTTCGCAATTATAATATGAATGATTGATAGAAGGTGCCTATAATAAATTAATATCCCGCATTGCTGCACTGCACTGCTGGCTGGGCAATTTATGAACCACTTATCATCTGCTGTGAGTTATTGCCCAGTAGCCCAATACGTCTGTGGTCGTTTTTCTTTGCCCGCGCTCGCATTCTTCAACTGAGCGTATACATTTCTATCACCTCCACGTTTAGTTCGACCAGACCTGTATATGGGTATGGCTAAATAAATATGGGAACCAGTTTTTCAAATATTTCAATGCCGGGTTGATGCGTAGCGACCGAGCCTGGTACATACCTTGAAGTTACTGGTTCTTCAATTGACTTCGGAAAAACTATACCAAATTTGTTTTTTTTTAAGTACAAGTATTATTGAGACATTGACTTTTTTCGAAATTCGAAACCCCAATTTCAAGACCTATAACTTCTCAAGGGTGCAGCTTAGTATTCGCAAATGCAGCTAAGAGCTCGCCCTCTGGCGGTGACAAGTAATACTAGCAAAATAAGGTAAACATTCCTTGTGTGTGACATTTCGTTTTGTATTTTATTTAAAACTGCATTAATATTTGTTTTTAAACACTGTTATTTTAAGAAAATAGTGCGAGGAAAATTTCGGCAGTTAGGATAAAAAGAAGAAACTGTCGAACTATTATTGTGCAGTTCATGGTTGCTCTTCATGGTCCAAGAAAAATCCAGAAATAAGTTTCCATCAAACCATTGAAGAAATTTTCAAAATATTATTGTCGACAGACAATACTCCCTGAATTTCATGACGGTTGTTAGTAAAGGCACTAGTTTGCAGGCACAATGAATAAATTTCTAAATTTAAATCACTTTCCCAATTTTCCCACATAGTGCCACATCACCGACCAGTGACCAGTGTTAAAAACTGCCTCTCCTTCTGATATACTACGAGAATTTTCGTTGGCATTTAAATAGGAAATATATTTCACTTCATAGTTATAACCTTAAAAAATGTACATTAAATTGTAATGCTAGAAACAAACAAGGTTTATTTATGAAATATTTGAAACCTATAAAATAACACAAAAGTCAAATAACCGCAGTTTAATAACAAAATTACTAATAATGATGATAAATAAAACAAATATTGTTCAAATGAATGTGTAAACACGTGCACCAAGGTCCAAATTATCTTGTCTCGGAGCTTACCGCTTTCGCCGGTTGGTGCGCTTGCATCTTAAAAATTATCACGGATGGAATCCCCTGTTCTGAGCCGATTCTTATGCGAAACACCCTGTATTTTCTATTTTTATTCTTTTTTCAGAGTGAGATTTGTGGTTAGGCAAAAGTATTTTCTTAAAAAATAACCTTTGGGTGCCACTTTTGGCACAATTTTAACATATATTTTTTTTATTTTTGTTCGCAGGCAGCAAACTATTCAATAAATAAGAAAAAAAAGTTATCATTTACCGTGACGTATATAATAGTTAATACTTACGTCTCTTGAGAATCTGATTTATCGCCGTATCTAAAAGTTATTATAGTCCATTGGTAAAACTTTCCTCAACTTATTCCATAGAATAACAAAAATGTTACAGTGGAGACAAACTAATATGAGTTTATTTCTATTCTGTTTGATAATGTTAGTAACCAATTTTGAAGATAAAAATATTCTAGTACAGTCAACAAAACTACGAATTATATGTTCTAGTACCCAATTATTCTAAATTAAATCCTTTACACGTGTTAATTGTACATAAAAGAAGTTTCTTGAAAAGAAGAAATTTTACATCCGCTACTATTTTATTTCATTCCCGTTCCACAAAAACTAATTAAATTGCGTCCTGATTAAAATCTGTAGCGGCGTTAATGATTTGCGGGATGTTTTCCATATATAAATTCCAGATAAACACACAGACAGGTAAAGTACAATAACAAATATGTGTTTTTGTCCTGAGTTATGCGTCTCGCCTGTCGTTAGAATAAATTATAAACATTATGAATCACATAATTGCATGCATAATAAATTGGTGCGGTTTTATTACACATAACATCTAACTTTGGTTTGATAAAAGTCATATCAATTAATTGCCTCTAATTATAAACTTCATTTATTATATCCGTAATTGCATATCTTTAAATTATTTAATGCTTATAATATCATAAAAATGAAATTAAAGTGATATTTACTTGTATTATAATGATTAATGTTGCAGTTACATCAAGAGACTGCGAGTCCGTTGATGACATAAATAATAGAAGTTTATATTTTTATTATTATGTAACGTCGTTGATCAACAGAGAAACGTCATAATTTGTGGATGAAAATGTGTGGATAACTTCACACAAACAAGTAATTGACCTTATCTAGAGGCAATATTTCTAATATTGGACCTTTGCTCATGAATAAAGCACTTTATAAAAAAATCAAAATATTTTAAGAGGAAGTAGTCTACCTAAACCTTAAATTTTCTTCTACATGATTCCTTTTGACTGATGCGACTTCTCAAAATCCTCTCTAATTTCCACTCGTTAGGTTTTGTTCAAATTTTTCATGATTGTAGCTCTTTAAAGAAACTGTAATGTATCGAATTTGAAGTCTGTATCTTCATTAATTGTTAAGAAAGAAAATATTTTCATTTTTATTTCTTAAATGATGACAAAACCTTTAGGAATCGTTATAGCAAAAATTTACTCATGATTTCTCACATTTTGTATCAATATGGCTGCTACACTCTACAGATATACAAGGTGGTCCGAATTTTATGCAGGAAACTTCGAGGGCAGATAAATCTCTTTAAAATAGTAGGTGTTTGCTTTATAAACATAGGTCTGAAACGGCCTCGTTTTAGAGATACAGGGTGTAGAAGTTGTTAAAAATATATATTTTTTGTTTATATCTCCGGAATCCATCGACAGATTTCAATAAAATTTAGTACAGATGATGTATGACAGTAGATCTTGTATTCCTTAAAATATGAGCTCCAAAGGTTCAGCCAGTTGTGTACAACTGGACAGGGTCACCCCCTTTTTCATAAAAGAAACCTACGTATTTTTTTACAAGCTATTTTAACGGATTTATATTCTAATGCCCAAAATACGTAAAAAAGGTATCTTGAATTTTTTCCCTAAAGTTCACCGTTCTCAAGTTATTCATACCAATACAATTCCCTTGTGGCAGACACTTCTAACTATAATATTACAAGAATATTTATATTTATGCTTAAAAGTAAGAGAAATTTGTAAGCACATCAACAAAATTATTTACACTTATCCCTTTCATCTTTTTGGATTAAAACAAAATTTGGAAAATTACGGCAAAGCAATGAAAGGCAAAGAAATGATATTTTAAAAGCATTTGACGACGAGGTGAGTAGATCGAAAATTTGAAAAGTTCTACGTAAGAATGGCAGAAATTCGTACCATTTACAACCTGTACAAAATTTACTTCCGGGAGATGCAAAGAGACGCCTGAAATTTTATCAGTGGTTGTTTGAATTCTTACTAGAAATACTTTGGACTGATGAGGCTACGTTCACAAGGCGAAGGGTAGTGAATTTTCACAATCTGGATATTTGGTCTAAGGTATAATTGGCCCAATTAATTTAGTTTAGATTCAAGACTACTTGGTAATATGAGTGCTCCTATATTTAAATACACCCTGTATATTAGACCCTAATTTATAATATGTTTTAATGGTTCCAATGTGTAGTTGTTACTGATTAGTCACTTTTTTGAGTTTTATAAAAATGTTTATAGTTTACTGATTTAGAAGATTTTAGAAATTTTTCACTTTGTTCATATACTCGTATTTGATAAATGATACACTATTTTTTTGAAATAATTGCTACTTAATTCTTCATTTACACAAATTAGCAGTGGAAGTGAGTGAAAAACTAACGAAGTCTGTTCAGGAAATAAGCAAATATTATTTTTTAAACTTTTTTATTAATTTTATACATTATTGGTCCTTGTCTCCTTCAAAATATTCCCCTCCAGCGGTGTTTCAATTTCGTGAAGCACTCCGGATGGCTTTATATGAAATGGCCTTTACAGTCTGTGACGAATTTACTTTAATGTCATCAATAGTCCGAAAACTGTGTACTGATTTTAATTTCGGAAATAAGAAAAAATCACAAGGAGCCAGGTCGGGAGAGTGAAAATAGCACTTCTCAAAAATCGTCACTAACGCTTAAACACGTTGTACTCAAGTAACAATAGCACTAAAACTAAATGAGATATCAACAATCCAAGAATATGTGGTTACAGAGAAAGTTATGCCCAACGCAATGCTGCCAACCACATATCACTACATAGTTCGGTTATTTTCTGAACAGACCTCGTATTCAATATCAAGCTGATTTTCTTATGTGACAATAATTGAAATAATTGCAGCCTAAAACGGAACTACAAAAAGTATCAATTAGTTTATCTTAAAACTTTTCTATGTATTTAAATATTTGTAGGTATATCAAGACATAATTTAGTATTCTTTTGTTGCAGCAGATAAAACAGCACCACGACGTGTACATCAATCAAGACAGAAATAGTAATTTATTGTGAATAATTTAATTTTATGTTCACTGTTTCTAAATAAATTTATTAAATCTAATATATGTATAACCATTTATTTATTGGACCCACTTAATGTTTTCAGTAGCATTAAATTAAATAGTCAACAACAAGTGAAGTTATAACTCTGCTTATAACGTGATAGTATTAAGTATACCTAACCAATATTTTTTATCAAAATTTGTTCTCTTCATTAAAAGCATGTCGATTTATTTTTATAAATAACTACAACCTTCCAACTATATTCATACTCATAATGTTGATTGTTATTAGTGCAACAAATATCTGGTGGTAAGTATAATTTTAATTAATTTTCTTGGTGCAATCCATTAATATTTGTAAAAATAACATAACACTGAAATATTATAGTGATTTTAAAGAACAGTTACTGCAAAATAATTTTTAATAGTCAATATTATCTTTATTGTTAAATGCTTTCATGTCCTCCATAAAAACATCATCAAATAATTACGTTGATCTACAAATTTCAGCAGCTGATTCTATATTTTGAGTATCACGAGATAATGAATATGTTTACTTTTCTCTCTCCGTACCTGTCAATCATTCGGTGCTTTCCTAATCAATCTAGCAATGTAACCAACGAATGCAAGCAAACTCAATGTGTAGCTATTTTCGAATTCTCAAGTTTTACACCGAGAAAACATTTTATGTATTGGTGTTTATAATACAATTTTCTTTTGTACCTTTTATATCATACAATTAATAACGTAACTTTACACATTTTTTGAAGTTTACAGTTTTCAATATTGATAATAAGTTTTGGTAAGCACAAAGCAGAATGTATTATTGAATTTGATAATTTTTTTCGACGATATTAGAAAGTTATACGATACTACCACGAAAACGACATATATACCAAGTTTTAGAAGAAATGGTAAATTTTTCAGTTAGTGAATTATCCTTGGTAATGCAAATAAAGCAAAAATGGCCATGAATATTATTTTCAGTTTAAGGCCTAAGAAAAGAGCAATTGAAGAGAAGGCCACATTAATGAAGGTAATTGTTCATGGTATCACAAATTTTCCCTTTCTTTTGTCTGTGAAGAGCAGAACATATTTACAACAAGTATCGCATTTTCAATTAATAAAACATGTAGGTACACTGAAACAATTTGGTTAATTATATTACCTTAAGAATGTTTTAACTAAATACTACGTAAGGTTTTCAATAAATATACGTGGCTGATTACTGTCGAAAGCTTTGACGTTTACTTCCATATATATGCTTGTCTCTTTTGTAATATACTGTATGTTATATTTTACTGCTACAAGTGAAGACATTTTTACAAAACATGTCATGTTAAAAGTTGTTCATAACGAAAAAGAAGGCACACATTTCTAGTTCTACTTTCATATTAATAATTTTTTTAAACGATAAATGTTGGAAACAAATCCAAAAAAAATATTCAGACGTCATCCCACCAAAATCACCACATTCTAACTTTTTAAATTATCTGTAATAATTGTGTATTTAATCTGAATGGAAAATGGCGACAAAACGTTAGCTCCATATTTATTTTCCTATTATTTAGTGCCAAAAGTACGATGTAGTTAATTACGAATTAGAGGAATTGAATATAGAACTGTTGCACAATAATTTAAGAAAAAAACCGTGTATAGGTGTTATTGGAATGACATTAGAACGTTATTAATATGAAGGTTAAATTTAATTTGCTTACTATTTTTTAATTATAACCGATTTTTTTAATATGACAAATTTGTGCGAATTTCGAAATAAACCCATTTCGTTCTATAGCTGCTTCACGTATTGTCTATTCTGAATTCCCTGTTCATCAAAATTCAACTTAACATAATACGGTTAAGTTTGAAAATATCATTTATGAAGAAAAATAAATAAGTATAGAAGTTTCTTCTCTTGAAGCATTCATGGACACAGTGTAAATAGATAATAAATTTAATCTTTGGATACAAAATTTTTACATGATCATTTTCTTCGGTACCCCAAGAAAAAGGTAAGTAATATTGGATGCCTGTCTCGCTACTATAACCTACTTATTAATTTAATTAATTAATTAATTATTTTAAATTAATATTCAAATAATTATCACAATTTGACATATATTTGGCACCGTTTTACTTGTTGCAATAATTTCAAAAATTTATTCATTAAATTTGAATCTATCTTCCATTACACTAAAAACTATGATTTCAACAAACCAGACATGTAATTGCAATAATAAACCGTAAATATGATCCAGTATATAAATTTTTAAAATGTAAGGAAATGTTAGAGTTAGAATTAAAATAAAACTGATTTTGCTAAAAATACAGTCGCCAAAGTTGGCCATAAATCAATTTATTTTAAACAATTTTTTGACTAATTTACTGAGACTAAGAAACTTACCATAATTTGTAGTACTATGTATATAAAAAATTGGTACAAACAGATTTATAAATGTTACTAGTGTTAATATCTTAGTTAGCTTCTTCTACTTCTACTAACGTTGGTTCCGCAAGACAATTATCGCATACAATATGTATCAAATCTATAAAATTGAGTAATTACAACCGAACATTTATATCAGTATCTACTACCTTGTTATTATATCACTTTTATAATTTTTAATGCATAAAAGTAGCAGAGTTACAATAAATAAATAAATGAAATGGTTTTCTTCGAAAAAATATAAACGAAATATTCTTGTATTTTTTACATTCTGAAACAATTTGAGCGTTATAGTTTAAATAACGTTAAACTAAGAAATAAAAATCATTGGTCAATGTAACTTCAGTCATTAGCCCAATAAATTTTGGACAGTGTACTACTAAATTATTTTATTATTGTTTTGAGATCGTATTTATTTTTAGAAGGTAATAAATAACCAGCACCTATTTTTAGCCCAACATGATTAAGCGCATGAAATTATCAAGAATTTAGGTGCTGATAGAGTTTATTTGGCCCCAGATCTAAATATTTTGATTTATTCCAGAGCAGTAGCGTCTACAATACTGATTGATAAAACTGTTACTATATCAGCCCACAGCGCAGGAGATTCAAGTGGATCAAATTTGTTTTCAGATCAGTTATAAATTTCAACGTACCATAGAAATGCTAAGTGCAAGTAATTTATTTAAGAAGTTGGTGCGAATTATTCTGCTTACTTACCTAGCAATTTTTTAAATAAATTGTTCTTGGAATTTATACAAATATTCAGTAGGTAGTTATACCAATAATCTTCTAATACTTAAAATTAGATGATAGACAATAGCTTGGCGTTCAGCAATAATAATCTAGGTATTTCAACTTTTACATTTAAACACACACACATTACAATATGTAAAATGCAACTTTATTAATCTTCTCTATTAACAAAAATTAAGAGCATGGACTTTTGTGCATGAACATATTATTTATATTATAAGGTGCGAAGGAAACTAAATAAACCTTTTCAAGATGAGAATAATTCAAGAGTATTAAAAACTGTTTTGAGGCGTTCGCTAGACATTATTTAATTTGAGAGCATTAATTTTTTTTCCAAATTGAAGTATTACATATCGGCGTACATAGTACGCAGACCTTTGAAGTCATTTGAATTCAGTCTTCTGGCTGAGCAATTTCCACGTCGTCGCACAGTAGGACCATACAGTGGTAATTTCTTTTTTATTCTTATTCAAATACGCTTAATTTTATGATCCTGGTACGACAATTTGGTATATCTATATAGGAATTTTTTAAATCGAGTGAGAACCCGTCAGCCTCAACACCAAAGATAATAATTCGGTATTTAAAAATAAAATGAACATTTTTGTAACATTGAATAAAAATTAGAAGTAGAAAAATCAAATACACACAAAACAAACAAAAACAATTAATAAAAATAGAAAACAGAAAAACGACCCCCTTAAAGACTGCTACCTTGACGCGGTAAAAGGGTTTAATTCTTGCAGTCCATCGAATAATTTCTGTAAATAATATAGTTTTAGGCTGAAATTCTTATACTTTACCGAATGAAATTTTATCTATCTAAATATCCACTTATTGTTTGTGGATTTGAGAATAAGTTTCAAGAATCTGAGGTTAGGTTATTATGGACATATAGCATAGGTTTGAGGGTTCATAAGTACAAAATATCAGCTCCAAAACAGAGTTTTCAAGGAGTTACATTCTTTGATAAAGTTAATCGTGGTGTACAATATTAATTCACAAAATATTCATTTACAAGTCACAGAATAATTTCACACCAAAATGAAAATAAAATATCTGTGGTTTAATTTTCTATTGTTTATATTTTTGTACTTTTTTTTAAATTATTTAATACCTATGTTATACTGCGGTTTAGTTGTTTCATTAGCTACGCCGAATTTTTATAGCTGTTTTCGCTACTTGGATACTCAAGTAAACATCATAAAAATCAGAACTTCACTCCCGCGTAATTGGTACTATTAGAATATGTGATAATTAGGTGAAAGGTGAAAAAATGGAAGTTTTGATCTGGCTTTGAATATTTATTTGAAATTCCAGTATAAGGTTTCTGCATCCATTTTACTACAGTTTTTCTTTTTTTTATGATATAACCGATTGGTACAAGTTTTTTACAAAAAACTGTAGTATAACAACCCTGAGTTCGATAAAACAAAGATATAAACGTAGTTGTGGCCAAAAAATATGTGATCGTCATGAGGAATACCTACGTTGTATACATCTATTTTTAATTAACGGAAAGGCGCTGGCTACTAACTTTAGAGAGGAGAAGTATGGGTTAATTTTATAAAACAAAAGCAGAGTAAATACACCTAACTTTATTATTTACGTACAACAGTCTTCAAATTAAACACGTGACAAATAGAATGAACAACAAAAACATTAACAACCATTTAACATAAAATGAGAGTGCCAGGCTCACCTAGAGCTCCTATGGGGAAAGAGCATGGCAGAGAAACCCACGATCGTTGCTCTAACTACCCAAATATAAATACAAAACAACCGACAATAAAAGACATAAATTAGGATCCTTTGCTAATGATAAATAAGACCTGACTCATTTAATGTGTCACTAAATGTCACCTCACTTGAATTAGACATACCACTTACAAGTAAAACTGAAGAGGTTTGGTGTTAGTTAGCTGGCAGGGCCGGAAGGGAATAATAATAACAACAGTAATAATAATAATAATAATAGTAAGGTACTGGGGTCCCATACGGGAGGCAATCCAGAGCAATTCTTTTTTTTGTATTTAATTATTCTTTTTACAGATTCATTCCTCACGGGCGAAAATGTTAGTAAATTCAACAAAGCTCTTACACGCGTATTACATAAAGTGAGCACAAGAAATCAAAGAACAACGTAATCATGATAAAACAAGTTAAATGTGAAACAAAGGAATTGTTTTTGCAATATCTGGGCAGTCACGACAATATATACATATTTTAACAGGTAATAAATAATGAGCAATCTTTAATAATAATTGTAACAATTTTACCTTAGAAAAATATACGCCCCTGAACATAAAACAATGAAGGCTAAACATAAACAGAATTCTTATCATGAAACATCTATATTCACCACAATCATAAGATTACATAGAACAATTAACAATAAAGTACTTAGAGAATAATTACCCTAATAATTAATACCGGTTAAACACTTTAAAATTTTTCACCACTTTGCCACACTGCCCGCCGATCGTCGCACTACCCATCTCCACACTGTTCTCACTTCAACTGCCTATCTTCAACTATTTAGGCTTCCTTCCAGAATTCCCCACCTAATCGTTTGGTTTTGCTTTCTTCTACCAACTATCAATATTACGTTTTCATTATTGTGTAACACCCATGTAACAGGTGACGTCGAAGTTGATACGATAAGTATGGTTTTACACAAAACATAGATAGGGTGCAATAGATTTTATTACTAAATCTGAAAGGGATATTCCACTCAGGAATCATTATTTCTAACTCTTGGTCCTCTCAAAACGTTCTTCAAGTATCCCAAGACATAAAAAGTGTATTGGGCGTAATGTAGGTACGTTAAAACTTTCTACCAGCTTTGTGGAATTTGAACACTTATGGTATGTACATAAATTAAGAGCAGAAAATTATATGTATAGATTTTTTTACCATTATTGTGCGAAGTTACTGATAACGCAATTGAAAGTAGTAGCTACAAACAAAAGAAAATGTTGGACCTATGTTTATATAACATTTTTTAGTAACCATTCACTTTTTATTGCGAGTTTGCAACAAGACTAGCAAATCACCCTGTATAAGTTATTCTAATAAATTCTTCCAATTTTTTAAACATTTTTACATTTCCTTACTAATTCTAGGATGTAATTAGATACATTTATATTTTTTAAAATAATTTAAAAATTTCATGTAAATGAGAGTTAACATAAAACACCATTTTCTAAATCTCAATCTTCCTAAAGAATCTTTACTTTACTGTTTTTCTATTACAATCTGTAACTTCCAACAGTATAACAAAATTTTTGTAAATAAAGAGATGCCAGTATGAACAATAATGTTGATTCGAATACGGTGCCCTACATACTTGTACTGTATGTATATTCCGTGAACTTATTTGTAGATCAACATTAAAGTAATCGGGATAACTAGAGAGACACTGTCACTGAGAATTATGAGGTACGTACTGCAACTGCGGCATGAATCAACTCCACGTTGAGATCTTGGATTTATGAACTTCGACATTTATATTGTCACGGCGTTATATGTTTATCATTAGTTCTCAGTAGCATTACTTTACAAATTAGCTTACAGTTGTTATGAAGAAAAATATATACAGGGTGTTAAGAAAAATTGTAACTACGCTAAAAGATAAGACGAAAAGTTCACATGTACGTTTGCCCAAAAATAATTCTTTTCCTATATACAGAGTGTTAGAGTTTTGGGAAAAAGTATGTGTTTGTTTATGTCTTCCAAACAGGTTGACCAAATCAATTAAAATTTGGTACAGGACATAAAAAAAGTTCACATGAACATTTGCCTGGAAAGAAATCTTTTCCGATATACAGGGTGTTAGAGTTTTCGTAAAAAGTATGTGTTTGTTTATTTTTTCCAAACAAGTTGACCAAATCAATCCAAAATTTGGTGTAGAACATTATCTAATACTAAGTCTGGATAATTTCAATATGGAAATGATACATAATGTCATTCTGGGGTGAAATTAAAAACGATTTAAACAATAAGATCAAGATTACGTTAAAACACAGCATTCTGTTTCACCGGCTGGTGATTGGTGTAATGTTTAAGGAGATTTTATTCAAGTAATCAACGATCGCATTATCCCAAACGTAGACGTAACGGTAGGTATCTCATTGCTCATTGTAAACGAATCATTAAAATTGGTGACGTTAAGATTTAGGGATTTTTACTTGACAGTACCAGCCGTGCAATGTTGGTTGCCCCGCTCGGCGGTCACGTGGCTTGTATTCATTTCTGAATGCTCTGTATTTATATCCATGATCTTGGCTATAATCTTATCTTCCACATTAAAATTCTACTTTAGTTAGGTCTATCGTGTGACCTGTATCTGCCCGGTGTTCCACAACTGCTGATTTTACCACGTTGTTCTGCCTCAAGTGACACTTGTGTTCCTTTATAGTATTAATTTTGTGCTTCCCTAAAACTCGGGCGATCTTGTCAGTGTAGCCTTGTATGTGTGGCAGATAGTTTGTTGCCGTATACTCACCTTTTTTCTTATCCTTAGGTGTCTTTCAGTAGGCTCGCTCAATAATTCTGTTCGTATATCCATTTCTTCTAAGAACCGACCGTTAGTGTTGTAATTTTTCATCTAAGTGTTCTAGCTTGTAACTAGCCTGCGTTTGAAAGTATTAAAGTGCTGGCAACTGAAATCGGTTTTTTGGTTAGTCGGTTAACCGGATTCGGATAATTCGGATTTTTACAAAACCCGACAACCGGTTATTCGATTCTTCAAATATCCGATTATTAACCAATTATTCAAATAACCGACTGTTCGATAATCTATTCACACATCCGAATAATCGGATTCTTTCTTTATAGCCAATAACTACACACCAAACCGAAAAATCAATTCATATAAATAATAAATTGAAAAATCATAGTAACAAGTGCAACTGTTTTAACATTTTAACTTTTGACATTAGATTTAACTTTAAAATTTAAAATATGTGAATAACATCGTCTATCTCGTCAGTTTTACAAAGCACCGATTTTCAGATATCCGGTTTTGGCCATTATTCGAATAACCGGTTTTAGAATATCAGGTTTTAGCAACTATTCGACTAACCGGTTTTATCTGAAATCGGTTTTTACGGAACTCGGTTAACCGGTTTCACTTTTTTCCGGTTTTTGCCAGCTCTAATTAACAATACGAGTACATTGCTGTGTGTCGGATGCGTTTAGGTCCATGTGAGTTGGTTTTCTATAAACACTATACCCCAGGGCGTTGCCTGGTCTTCTCTTAATAAAGATGCCTAGACACGACGGCATTGTTCTTCTCTATGGTGAAGCTGATGTCCGGATATATTCATTCCGTTAATGAATTCTTCGGTGTTGTATCCATAGGACCAGATAATAAATATATCGTCCACATATATGAACTAACACTTTGGCGTTAGAGTTGCTGAATACAGCGCATTCTTCTCAAAGGCTCCATATAGATATTTGCCAAAACCGGGAACGAAGGTGGACCCATAGTTGCTCCGTCAGTTCATTCATCAAACTGACTGCTAAAGGAGAAAAAGGTTCATCTTTGCCCAGTCTATTAAATTTTTGTTCTGATTTTCTGTAATGAGCCTTCGATGAAGTTCTTCTAAGGCTTCACTAAGTGTGACTTTTATGAACAACGGTGTCACATCAAAAATCACTAAGGTATCACCTGGATCTAGTTGGATTATCTGGATCTTGTAAATATAATCTTTAGCGTTTTTAATATGTTCCGTCTTTTCCATTAGGATTTTAATTTGATGTAACAGATATCAGGCGAGAGAGTGGGTGACTGATCCAACTGTACTCACAATTGGTCGGAGTGCAACATTCGGAACTTTGGAAGGCAATAAAGCTGTAGTGTTTTTGAGTCACTCATAATAAAGGCCTTGCGTAGTTCTTTACGAATGTTAGGTGCTCGAATCGTTGGCGTCACTCTTTGTCAACTTTTTTTTTTGAATTGTTTTTATACCGAGTCATGTAGTATGTTCTTCTCTTTGGATATGTACTCTGCCGCTACTGCTACTGCTACTGATATTTTATACCGAGTCATGTAGTATGTTCTTCTCTTTGGATATGTACTCTGCCTATCCAAGCTGATGGTTGCATTTTGTTTCTCAGCAGATAGTATAGTTCCTTCGTTATCTTCGATTCTTTCACGATTTAGATTTAGATATGTATACTGCCTAAGCTTAATTTCTAGACCATTGATGATTTCCTCTTTTGGAATTGCTATGGCGAAATTGAGANGTCACTCATAATAAAGGCCTTGCGTAGTTCTTTACGAATGTTAGGTGCTCGAATCGTTGGCGTCACTCTTTGTCAACTTTTTTTTATTGAATTGTTCTTGATCTTTTATACCGAGTCATGTAGTATGTTCTTCTCTTTGGATATGTACTCTGCCTATCCAAGCTGATGGTTGCATTTTGTTTCTCAGCAGATAGTATAGTTCCTTCGTTATCTTCGATTCTTTCACGATTTAGATTTAGATATGTATACTGCCTAAGCTTAATTTCTAGACCATTGATGATTTCCTCTTTTGGAATTGCTATGGCGAAATTGAGACCTTTGGCAGGCAGATATATAGCGTCAACGTCTAGTTGGATGCCAGGTTAATGAGAGTCCGAGACTTCTCCAGGTTCATCGGTTTGGAATGTTTTTCGATAAACAGTTTCTCTCTTTCCTCTCCTCTATGTCTGTGGCTTCCTCTCCAGTTTGCATACTAAGTCTTTATCTTTGTCTAGTTTGCTGGTAAGCTGGATATGCACTTCTAGAAAAATGTTTCTTATTTTTGTCTAGTCGCTTCCTAAGTCTAGTCTAGGACTTATTTGTCCTTCTTTCGTAAAAGTGAGGTGATTGATCGACGTAAGATTTCTGGAACTACGTAGGTTGAAATGTGATGTTTGACCTTCAAAAATCTCAGCACTGACATAAAAAGCTATAGCAGCTTCTCCTTTCCCATCCGGTATTTTCTACTTCCTAAAATCATGGAGACTGTGCTAAATTTGAATTGTTCAGAAGATAACAACAGGAACAGATTTTTTACGGATCTTTGGTACTTCCAACTTTGTGAAATATTGTGTACGCCCAATTTTGATGTTGGAAAATTCCTCTGATTAGAAAACCTCCATAAATTATTTTGCTAAGCTTTCCAATATTTTAATGTACAACCAATCTATTAATCTGTAAAGAATTTACTTTTAATAAATCAATATATCTTCGATTCCACAATTCACCACTTCTAACCATTTCTGTATAACAGAGTGTGTTTCAAATATTTTAAGTAACCACATATGTGGTTTACAATAACTCCCTGTCTAAGCCTTCTGATACACCATTCAATTTTACTATTAAAAAAGTTTTCTTAAAAGTCTACTATGAGTTTTGGGTTTCATCTGCGTGCTCACATTGACAGCAAAAGTTTTCCAAGAACTATTTAAAACATTTAAGTATTGCAAGCCGTATATCTTGTGTTCATGCAGCTACTTATTGTACACTGAAAGTTTAGCGTATTAGTTAAGGCGTTGTTAAATTGTCTGCAGGAGTCACTAGAAACAAGTGGGCTAACCCATTTTTTATTCGTGTATGTCTTTCTAGAACTATAAATTTTATTACGAAGAATACTAATCTGAGCAATACCGTATTTGTGTGTGTTAGTCACAGTTAACAAATATCAGTGAAATTCTGATGGTAAATCTTAGATTCTGTATCGCACACTTCAATGACAATATAAAATCAGTATTCTACATATCAGTTTACAAGATCATATCAGTTTACAAAAAATGATAGTGCTACTGATTTTACAAATTACTGATCATTACCAGATCAAACATGTGACGA
The DNA here is from genome assembly GCF_000390285.2 of Anoplophora glabripennis. NCBI lineage: Eukaryota > Metazoa > Arthropoda > Insecta > Coleoptera > Cerambycidae > Anoplophora > Anoplophora glabripennis. The sequence goes on from NW_019417609.1 coordinate 286,086, forward strand.
CAACTATATTATTTGTATAAAACAATAAACTGAGACTATGAAAGTAATTATAACGTATTCGGTTTGTTGGGGGGGGGGTCACCTCTTGATGACCTTGGATTTGACCTTGACGTATATTTTCAAGGTCATTTGAGGGTCAACTAATTTTTTTAATAGAAACGCCTGTTTTTCATTTCAGAAATGAAAAGAGCGGAAAATTTTACGTCTGAATACATCGTTTGTCTTTTTGTGAAAGTGACCTTTGAAGATCATCCAAGATCAATTTTATCTCGTCAATCTCATTCATAATTCAAAAGAATCATGAATTGTTAAGAGTGATTCTGGCTAGAATCACCTGCTTCAAAGGTGAACTTATGACCTTGGATTTGACCTTGACCATATTCAACTGATTTTTTGTAATAGAAACGACTATTTTAACTGCAGAAATGAAACTAAATTAAAATTTTACAGCAGAATAAATAGTTTAGTTTTTGGTGAAGTGACCTTCGGAGATCACCCCAAGGTTGATTCTGCCTATATTTTTAAGTCGAAATAGTAAAGAATAACAAAGAAACTTCAATATCTAATTGGGATCAACTATGTTTTTTTAAATTATAACCCCTACTTTTAGCAGATCCTGAAGTTTCTTTATTATTCTTTATAATTTCGACATAACAAAAGATATGTGGAATCAACCTTGTGATGATCTTTAAATGTCACTTTCACCAAAAACCAGACTATGTATTTTGTAAGTAAAATTTTCATTTATTTCCATTTCTGAAGTAAAAATAGTCGTTTCTGTTACAATAAATGAATTGACATTCAAAATGACCTTGAAATGGGTCAAGATCAAATCCAAAGTCATAAGTTCACAACCTTTGAAGCAGCGGAATCTCTCTTAACAATTCATCATTCTTTTGAATTTTGAATGAGATGTAAAATTGATCGATTGATCTTGAAAATATGGGTCAAGGTCAAATACTAATTTATTATTAAAATGACTCACCCTGTATGTGAAAATACTATTTGATACTTGAAGAATATCCCACGCTCATGAAGAAAGTAATATATGATAATGTTAGAACAGGTAAAGCATGTGTATACTCTACTAAAAGACCAAATAAGTTTTATGAATTTAAGTCATTATTTTAATTATTTATTCCAGTTCAGTATCTCAAACACGATCGGTCGTATAAATAAGTTTAATTATATTGATCATTGGTACAAAATTCAATATCTGTATAAAGGTAATATTTTTAAGGGAAATTTAGTCAATTAGGATAGGGTTAGTGTTAAACAATCTGAATTTTTCTTATTATACTCATACACTTGTCAAGAATAATGTTTTATTGATCATTTAATAAGACAATTATTCCCTCCAAAGTATTTTAAATTGTTCCTATGACTTTCGTAGTGTTTTAATATTCTTAATAGTTAGGGCTTCTTTTTTATGCTGAAATCGTGAACTGCTTGAGATTAAGTAGTTCCTAATTCTATCGCCATGGAATATTCCCAACAAGAATTCGACTGTTTTATATGCTTTGTCTATTATGATATACGTGTATAAGGAAAGACTACATTTTTCGTTGAATTGTTTGTACACCAATACATATTGTTTTCGTGACTTCTCAAGTATATCAACTGACATTGCCACGTGAGCGATCTTCTGACATGAAACTGAGAAACTTCAGAACTGTATTTCGAATATTTCTAAAAACCTAAAACAGTCAGACACTGCAACAATGTTTCCTGTATAGATATGTGTTTTACTTTTTTGATGCAGAAATATTTCTAATATTAAAATCGATTGTAACATTTCTTCATTGTTTGATGACTTACGTTCCTGTTAGTTAGTTTATTTATTAAGACTGTCGCTCCCTCTGATTCCGTAGTTAAAAATAATAAATTATAGTAAAAAATCAACATTTGACCTTGAACTGACCTTGACCATTAACCTTGGGGCCACGGTCAATGTCATATTCGGATGCAGAATTGTCTGCTCTTTCCATTTCCGGAGTCGAAAAGGAGGATCCCCATTTAAAAAACGACTAGATCTTGATATGACCGTGAACTTTGATCTCAAGGTTAAAAAATGCTGAGATTTTTGTCCTCACCATTTATCCCAAAAATGATTTCCCGCTGAGATTTTTGGGGATTTCCATACTTTTGACTAACCTATCTAGTGACCTTTGGAACATTATTTTTATTTTTTAAGCTAGCCAGACAAATAGAATAAAAATTTTCTTTATTCTGCAATAATTTCACTTTTAACACCATCTTATTTAGATAGAATTTCATAAGATTAGATAAAATTTCACCATTTCGCACTTAAAAGGCATTTGGAATAATATTGGATAAAGATTTTGTTTGCTACTCCTAGTCTACTCCTGCCTCCTTGTCTTTTACCGTTACCTGAAACTTTTTAAAATTTTCTTGACGCAAAAAAATATCTCATATTTTCAGCAAATGTATGAAATAATTATTGGAAAGATTTGTATTTGTCACCATTTTAGGAATAATTGCGTGTTTTCTGTATGCGTATTTTTCTGCAATAATATTGACAAATCACTGACAATAAATCCCATTTCTGTACTAAAAGAATTTGACTTTCACGGTTTGTAAAATTGTCGCCTTCGTCTTACTTTGAACTGAATTATTTTAAAACAGGTCGTTTCGAATGAAGCAGAATATCCTAGCGGTACAAGACCTGACCACCCTTTGCCATTTTCTTAACAAATCGATTTAATCCGTTCCTAGAACTAATTATTGTCTCCAATTTTGCATAGGCAACACTTTTATTTGCATTTACATTAAACGACGTTCAAGGATTCTAAGGACACATTATGCCTTTCCTTATGCTTTCAATGAGGGTGGAAAATTTATGTTGATGGTACCATAAATTTTCGGCATACTTTTGATTTAAGAACACAAATTATACCTACCTATGCAAATTTCGTTTCAGAATAATTTCAAAGTAGCGCCATTATTGCTGCAGAAATACAAGGTGTTCCAAAATGAAAGAACCACACGTTAAGGCAGTAACGACTAGTGAATAATAAAATGGTCTTAATCTGATAATAAAGCACAATCGTATTCGGAATGATTGGTAGGCACAATCGTAAAAAAATTCTAAGGAAATTTTATTTGGGGTTGCTGACCTTAAAATTTTGAAAAGGGGTGCACATATATTTAAAATATATGTAGATATATACTTTTTCATAACAAACTGATGTAGTCGGTACAAGCCTTGTAGACGGTTTCTATGTCCACAAAACGCTTTTCTTTCATCAGCAAATGCATTTTTTCGGTAAAGGTAAAATTCGCGTGGTGCAAAATCAGGGGAATATGGGGAGTAGTTGACAGTTAAAATGCGATGTGTAGTAAAAAAAGTGTCGATGGCGCATCAACTTCGTTCTGCGCGATATTCTGGCCGAATATACGACGAATACGATGCACCAAACGCTTCAAAACGCCAAAATAGAATTGTGCATTAACGGTTTAGACCGGTGGAACAAATTCTTTGTGGACAATGCTCTTGGAATCGTAAAAGAAAATCAACATTATCTTCAATTTTAAATTCTCCAAACAAGATTTTTTGGGTTTCGGCTCGTCTGGCTCCCACTTAGCACCTTGGTGCTTGGCTTCTGAATCTTATTGAAAACACCACGTTTCATCACTAGTTACAATGTTGTAAAAGAAGATTTTGGCCTTGTTGACCTCCTTCGAATGTTGAATTCACAACAATTTTTGGTCGTCAGTCAACTTGTGCGGACAAACCATGCACACACGTCGCGTCGGTAGTCAAATTGGGCCAAAATGCAATAAATTGATGTTTTGGAGATGTTAAATTCTAATTCCATGAATTTCAACGAACATTTTGGCTGATCTTTGATGAATTCACGCACAATTTTGACGGAATCTGCGGTGATCACAAATTCCGGTTGGCCAATATGTTGCTCATCATTTCTGTACTCACGACCATTTTTAAACAGCGGATAACACTTATGAACTCTGCCACGGGATAAACAATCATTACCATAAACTTAGTTCATCAACTGAAAAGTTTCGGTAAAAGTTTTACTAAGTTTAAAACAAAACTTAATACTAGCTCTTTGTTCGATGTTCATTTTTGTACGATGACACAAACATACTGTCACTTCAGACGCAGTAACACCGCCTCTAGACTTCCAAATGTCACGAAATTTTTACAGTACCTTTTCGGTGCATGTAACTGCCAGTAGAAATAGAAATATCACTAGAAATATCAAGTTTTGAAATGTACTTTGGAAGGCACGTTGTATATACAGGGTGTAAGAAGTTTAACTGCCATTACTTCAGCATGAAATAGAGTAATCATAAATGAACAAAAAAGTTATATATTACAGATTATATTATTTAAGATTAACAATTTTCCAAATACAGCGGGTATTAATATTGGGGAGTTTCATCACAACGTGACAACAGCGCTCAACCTAATGCTACACAGCTGATGCACACCACGTGTGCACGCGGCAGACTTGCCCTACGGAAAAAATGTAAACAACTATTAGTGTGAAACATTTAGTAAATTTCAAGACAATTTTTTCCAGCTTTAAATAAATAAAATAAAATGTATCCATTTTATAGTACGAAGTTGTGCTTAAATTTTATCTCGAATTTTAGTAATTATGAATCTCTTAAAATAGGAACTTAATTTTTAATCAAATTATGTATTTGAAAAGTATGTAACTAATTAAAGTACCCAAAGATTCACGTCGTCCAAATAATCATACGTATTAAAAATAATTTAGGTACTTACCAAAAAGCAAAATTCAGTAATTTTTAAACAATCAAAATAAACATAAGCTCAAAACGTCCACCACCGATGCACGCACGATACCTTCGAATTCAATTTTCTCGCACTCGCTGCAAAATACCTCAAGAAAAGGAAACAGTGGTACGCAAAAAATACTCCGATATGGTCGAATCCAGATACCAACTGAATTGCGTATTGGTGGTTGCTGGTCACCTTAATTATTTTTTAGAATTAAGAAAGAAGTTTAAAAAAGTGATAAACATTTTATTTTAAGGTATTCTATGGATGCAGTTATGTCAATATTCCTTAATTAATCGAACTTTTGTCCATCAAGTTGCAGATTTTGATAATTTTTTCTCGGCAATGGTTGAGTTTAGGATCCATGTCATATATGGTTTTTTTGTTTATTTAAATAACACCCTGTATACAACCTTTGTCAAGATGTCAGAATCGACAATCCTTATTCTTTCTTTTGCAAGTTTTGTTCGAAGTTTTTTCGTCATGAAAGTTCTCTATGCGTTTATAGAAATTATTCCCTAAAAGTAGTACCTATGCCCCATAACACTGAGAAAAAAATGAGTTTGGTATCCCCATTTCAGAACTTGGAATTAAATATTTATTTATTTAAGTGAAAAAAATTTAGTAAATAAGTAATGTATTACTTAAATGAAACAAATTGAGTTTATTAGTTCAATATTACGATCTGGTTGAACAGGTACTTTTTACATACATTATATTTTCATTTTATATAAATGTATTTTTGATTCAATTTATCGCTTTTGTATGTGTAGCATCTTTAAGGAATATAAACCTATTTATAGTAAAAAAAAAATTAGTAAAATTACTTTCCTTCCTTAAAAAGTTACGAACTGTATAAATAGGCATACCTATACACAGGGGTTGCTAAGAACACTTGAAATAGTTTTTTATGGTACAGATGTTGGATAAACGTTTTTACGTAACGTCACTTTATTTATTGTAAAAAGGTACANCCTCACTAGAAATATCAAGTTTTGAAATGTACTTTGGAAGGCACCTTGTATATACAGGGTGTAAGAAGTTTGACTGCCATTACTTCAGCATGAAATAGAGTAATCATAAATGAACAAGAAAGTTATATATTACAGGGACGTAAGATTAACAATTTTCCAAATACAGCGGGTATTAATATTGGGGAGTTTCATCACAACGTAACAGCGCTCAACCTAATGCTACACAGCTGATGCACACCACGTGTGTACGCGGCAGACTTGCCCTACGGAAAAAATGTAAACAACTATTAGTGTGAAACATTTAGTAAATTTCAAGACAATTGTTTTCCAGTTTTTAAATAAATAAAATAAAATGTATCCATTTTATAGTACGAAGATAGTGTTGTGCTTAAATTTTAGCTCGAATTTTAGTAATTATGAATCTCTTAAAACAGGAACTTAATTTTTAATCAAGTTATGTATTTCAAAAATATATAATTAAAGTACCCAAAGACTCACGTCGTACAAATAATCATATGTATTAAAGATAATTTAGGTACTTACCAAAAAGCAAACTTCAGTAATTTTTAAACAATCAAAACAAATATATGCTCAAAACGTCCACCACCGATGCACGCACGATACCTTCGAATTCAATTTTCGCGCACTCGCTGGAAAATACTTCAAGAAAAGGAAACAGTGGTACGCAAAAAATACTCCGACATGGTCGAATCCAGATACCAACTGAATTGCGTATTGGTGGTTGCTGGTCACCTTAATTATTTTTTAGAATTAAGCATAAAGAAGTTTAAAAAAGTGATAAACATATTATTTTAAGGTATTCTATGGATGCAGTTATGTCAATATTCCTTAATTAATCGAACTTTTGTCCATGAAGTTGCAGATTTTGATAATTTTTTCTCGGAAATGGTTGAGTTTAGGATCCATGTCATATATGTTTTTTTGTTTATTTAAATGTATTCTATCTGTTAAAATTAAGGCAGTCAAACTTCTAACACCCTGTATACAACCTTTGTCTAGATGTCAGAATCGACAATCCTTATTCTTTCTTTTGCAAGTTTTGTTCGAAGTTTTTTCGTCATGAAAGTTCTCTATGCGTTTATAGAAATTATTCCCTAAAAGTAGTACCTATACTCCATAACACTGAGAAAAAAATGAGTTTGGTATCCCCATTTCAGAACTTGGAATTAAATATTTATTTATTTAAGTGAAAAAAATTTAGTAAATAAGTAATGTATTACTTAAATGAAACAAATTGAGTTTATTAGTTCAATATTACGATCTGGTTGAACAGGTACTTTTTACATACATTATATTTTCATTTTATATAAATGTATTTTTGATTCAATTTATCGCTTTTGTATGTGTAGCATATTTAAGGAATATAAACCTATTTATAGTAAAAAATAAAAAATTAGTAAAATTATTTTCCTTCCTTAAAAAGTTACGAACTGTATAAATAGGCATACCTATACACAGGGGTTGCTAAGAACACTTGAAATAGTTTTTTTATTGTAGAGATGTTGGATAAACGTTTTGACGTAACGTCACTTTATTGTAAAAAGGTAGTTATTTTATCGCAGCGGACAATTTTTAGATATAAAAATTGCATATCTGCTGAATTTTAAAGCTATATTTTATATTTTACGATTTAGAATAATTTACTCAAAGTCAATGTCTAATGAGTGCACTGAGTACCGGTTAAGACTTGGTTAATTAGATGTTTAGACTGCGAATAATTGCACAAAGTTACTCACAGCCTAATCATTAATACTCACTCAAAATACTGACCGGAAGGTTTTCATCTCGTTAGATATTGGCATTTAAATAAATATATTTAGGTTAGACTAAATCGTAAAAAATACTTAATGTTCAGTAAAATGATGAAGTTTAATTAGATTAGAATACCGCAGCTCACCGTAACTGATAACTGAAGCAAAAAAATTAAATACATTTTTCTCTGCAACAATGCATTTTGCGGCACGCAAAACAAGTATAAGTTTCTTAAATAAAGCACTACTTCATAATCAGTTTTCTCTACATCGCTACCAATAAAAATTATGCGACCTATAAGTTTTATGTACTGTGTAAGTTGGATTTATCTTCATTTATCCCAAGAAACTTCTTATCGCAAATTTTATTCAAATTATTGAAAAGTGGATTATATTTGAAACACAACTTTTCTAGGAAGTAAAATTGTATTAAGACAATTTTTTAAGTCCATTAATTTTCATCCAAGGAAGCTGTGTAGACATAGGGAAACGTTGAAGATAATAAGTTTCTGCAAATATCCATTTTATTAATGAGGTTTTATCTGAATTTCAATCAGCTTGCATTGATCACGTCAAATTTTGATTTTTTTAGCATAGGTAGATTTGTTAAAGCAAGGTTCTATACAAAATCTTGTATTCAACTCTAAATAAAAATACTGTTCAATTTGGAATACCTAATTAAAACATTCTCATGCCATGGTTTTAGTGCACATCTCTTTTATCGAATATTTAATTATGTTTAAATAAATTTTTACATTTAGCAATTATAGTCAAAGGTTTCTGACAGTCTTTTGATAGTCTTATGGACTCATACTGAAAAACATACATTTATTTCGTGCTGTTAAAAAGAAATTGTAATTAATAGCAGTCGCATTTTGAAATCAAAATTAAATTAGTGAACATGACTGTTACACATTTTTTTACTATGTATTAAACATTTAAAACACATCACTTTCATAATGTGCATCAGAAAATGAACCTTTCCCTGACTTTTCAGTTATGGAATCTAATGATAAATAACGAGAGAATACTTTACGTCAATATAAATAAAAAATAACAGCAAGGTATGGTACACTAAGAAAAATACAGCTTTGATACATTTATATTAATGGTTATTATCTGATTAGTTTTATTGTAGTTACATAGAGCCCTAAGATTTTCATATTTTAAACATACATCGGTTCAAAATAGATACATACCAATTTAGTTAAAAGAACACTGATCTATACACGAACTTATTATAGCTGAAATAACTGGTACCTACTCGTTTTAGAGAACACTAAAAACAGTAGCATATGCAATATTTTTTATAAAAAAATACTTTCTCTTGTCATTTGTTAGCTATAAAAATATCAAAAATGTCAAACATAAATAAAACGTGTGTTATCTTAACCCAAAATACACTTCTTTGAGACCAACATTTCTGCACTAACTTTGTTCAAATCGAATTATTGATGGCAAAATTTACTTGGTATCTACCTACTGTAGTTAGTCCATAATCGGCAACATTGCACATAGTTGTTGAATTGTATATCACAGTAATAAAATTATAAAGGAATTTCGGTTTGGTTCTTTTGAAAATCGACGTACAATGCTATCCACATGTTCTTACGGAAAATTACTGACAAGGGATGGAGGGGGTGGTCGCCGATCAACTTCCAATTGCAGTTTCACGACAGTGCCGAACAAGTTACGTTGTGATATTTAGTAACAACTTCTTGCATATTCTCAGTGAATGTGACAGCCCAACGATGAAGGAGAAGATGTAATAATATTAATATTTATTAAATGTAAATGTTTGCAATTGGACATTTTAAAAGTGGATTGCATTTCTTAAGATGCAACCATTTCATTTTGGTTTTGAATACCGTCCTAGAGTCAAGAATAAACAAATGGGGATTAGTTTAAACATTTTTTATACAGGTAAGTCTGTGTAGCTTACTGGAAATGTTCACTAACATTTATTTAAAGTATATATACTTAAAAAAAAATGTTATCCTCTTTATATATCAGCAAATGTCATTTTATATACAGCTATTAATGTGTCAATAAAATATCAAACAATATAACATGTTCAGTTCACAGTTGAATTAATTAAAAATAAATTTATACTTGAATAAATCATCTAATACTGTTAAAATATTGAGTCATTTCGTAGGCAGCAAAATCCGTTAGTAAAATCTAGAAACCACTTCGATTTGAAAAGCATAAATTATTTGTGCTTTTGTGGTATGTCATTCCTTTAGCACACAAGAAGGAATAGTTGTTAGTCATAAAAAAATATAAGTATATTCAAATTGATGTAGGTATATGTGGCAACATATAAAGAGTGTTATTTAGTTATGTATTCTCTTAGCAATTGTTCATACAAAATTTTGATAAACATCAAGATATCTATATCCCAGTAGTAGAAAGTAAAAAGTACTCAAGTAAAACTTTCAACTCTGTTGTACTGATGAATATCTATGAAGGTATTTTCTTTCAATTCAAGGCAATTGGTTTACCTACTACCTCTTTTTATATATCTAATAGGTATATTCTTTATAGTTCACAACAATTTTTAGTTTTCTTTTATTAAAAAATTATCCTTTCAGTAAATTTTAAAAATTCAGAAAATTGGTTAGTATTGTTATCTACCTACTGAAAGTATGATTTACAAACATTTTAGTTATATTTACAGCCAGTGTAGACTCTGCCTGAGTGTCCAATACCGATTTTTATATGATAAGGTACCTACATCCAACCAATTAAGTATAAATTTGTTTTCGAAGTGACAGAAAAGTGACAGAAAGAATAGAAGAATAGACAGAAGGTATTTCTTTTTCTTGAAGATAAGTAATAAGAAAAATACAATAGGAAAAGACATTTTCAGTTTTTGCACCTACTGAAAGTATTCAAAATTTTTCTTGTGATTGATGTTTTAGACATCCAAAATCAGTATTTCAAAATTTAAATACTATTGCAACGACAAGTAGGGGCCATTAAAAAAGATATAAAACTTAACCATCCCATGAACTGTTGATTGATAGTTTGAATTATTTTTTGTGGATACTATACATATTAAATATTATTATTACTTACATATTATTATTATATACATACATATTTATGAATACACCTAGGAATATTGCAATATTGACAATACCTAATTATTATTACAGTGTGGTCATTTCAATCGTTTCAAGCACTGATGCGAGAACAAGTTGAGAATGTTAGAAAGAGAGAGGGTGGAAGGAGAAAATTTCCTAATTGAAATTGTTAAATAATAATGTAGATAGGTTTATGTAATGTGAGTATATGTAAGTATTCATATCATAGGTACTAAAAGAAAAAACAGAAACTTAGTTCACAAAATTCTGAATTCTTTTACTAATGAAAATAATTATAACTGCCTAAAGGTGTAAATCAGTATATTGTGTACACCGAAAGCAGAGAGAAAAAATACACAATTTTGTGAGGTACGTATTTTTCTTCTTTTTGTATTATATTGTGTTAAATGATGTAAAAAAAAGTTAAATCAGTTTGGAATTATTGAAATCCTAACCAATGTTTATCTCAATTTTAATGTTCATAATACATTACCACAAAAAAAGTTAAGGTTCACACTTACTCACCTATTTACTGAACTTAATAAATTCCTACTATTCACAATTTATGTTCTGATTATAAAGATATCTAGCAGAAAAATTACAATTGTGAGAACAGGCCGCCAAAATACATTTTGCACCTGCAAACACCGCGTAATTAGTATCTATTTAAATTAGTTCAACGTAAGTTAATAATCATTTTTTTTAATTATTGATGCTGTAATAATTATGATTTCATTGTGTCCGCGTAGTGTTAAAAATGAAAAAAATATACATAAGAGATACAATACAAAACAGATGATAAGAGAAATCCACTGAATCTGGAGTTTCTTAACACTTTCACAAATAGAACAACTCTATTAGCAATCTTTATCTACCAGAGATTACGTTTAGGGTGATTCATTAGTCCAGCTACTGGAATATAGTAGACATATACCGCTCAGCTGAGCATCAAATCTTAAACAATTCACAAATTATCAATTTAAAATTGTGAGTCCCGCCTCTTGCCCCTCCGAAACTCCTCCCCGAGCCTGCGCCGGCAATATCCTAACACGCCGTGTGGACTTCACCGTGCACGCTGACACCAACTTATCCCCTCTAACCGTCCTATCTCACTCTTTACCACAATCGTGAAAGTCCTATCTCGTTCCACTAGGTCTCCTCCGCCCCGCATATTCAACTGTTTGTCAGAATCGCATCCTCGTATACTAAATCCAATCAACGTGTGGTATTGCCCAGTCGTGGCGCCGCTAAGCAAACGTCTCGACGCGAATGTCTATCACTATCACATAAGTCCCCACGTGATACGGTCGACCGCAGTTTAACTCGTTCCCTGAACATACTCGCGATGTTGTTCTTTTTCAATGGTACCTGAAACAAGATCATAAAAATCTCTCGACAGTTTTATAGCCCTTAGACACGTGCCAGGGCTTAGTGTTGTGTTTATTGGTCTATTAGTGCCAGCTATTTTCAAGAAATTTATGACTTCTTGAACTCGATCCTGTGACAGAATAGTGGACTTGTGTTTGTGTTCGATATGTAAGAACGTTGTAACTGCATAAAAACAATACGTTAATCCGCAATGAGTTCGTATCAATTTGTTAACTCCTTAGCCCAGTGCTACGGTCAACAAGCTAGACCTGGAGCAGAACAGGCTCATCAAAGTGCCAGTCCTGGCGGTGACTATTATAACCCAAACGCAGCTGCGGCTTCGAATTATCCTCCTGCATGCTACTCACCGCCCCAGGTTGGTCCCCAGTATCCGCCACATCCTTACGCTGCTCCAGCACCAGGGCACAACATGCAACCTATGGGAGATTACACTCAACTTCAGCCGCAAAGACTTGCCACTGGGAGTAACTCCCACATGCACCACGCGAGCCCTGGGGGACAAAGTCCTGGAATATTAAACCCGTCAGCAAGTTGTAAGTACGCTGATTCTACATCTTCAACAGGCGTTGCTTCTCCGCAAGATTTAAGTACCAACGGTCCGCCAACGCGATCGACTCCTCCTTTGGCTAATACTCAAACTAGCAATAACAGCAACGCAACAATTACTTCGAAAAGTTCCGGGTTAACCTCTCCTCTATCCGTCAGCACGTCGCCTCCAGGCAAACAGGCAACAGGATCCTCCACTGCTTCGCAAAATTTATCATCTCCAGCCTCAAGTACAAGTTCTACTTCTAGCAACGAAAAATCTGGTTCTAACAATAATAATTCCAAGAGTGGAACGGCTTCGAACCCACCACAAATTTATCCATGGATGAAAAGAGTTCACCTAGGACAAAGTAAGTACATAGTAATTATAATTATGTTATATCTTCATATTTAAATATCCACTAAATTATAATAATACGATTTTTATATTATCGCACTATTAATGCGAAAGAAAATAAAATTAAGGAAAGATAAATAGCTTTATAAAAGACGGTACAAAATTAAACGGTGGGAGATATTGTTAAAAAATCATTAATCATAGTAATGGAAGAAACATATTTTATTCTTATACTTTCCGGCCGCTACCAGACGCTACATTGTTTGACACCTTGTCTTAAATACGGGTAACAAATTTGTAGTGCTCTTCCGTTCAACAATACCATACAATATTTACACCTGTTTTCAATTTTTAACTATTTTGCGCCAGCTGTTACATATGGATATGAATATGGTAATAAAATGTATCTGCTAACATTCCCGCAAGTACGCCGGAGGATTTTTTGTCACATAAATTATTTGGCGCTTGTTTTGAATGTTGTGATAATTCGACAATTATTATAATGTAGTGGCAAGTCAACTAATACCACGTAAATCAAAAGGATGTGTCATTAGGGTATAGGGCTGCCTCAGTTGGTAGTAGGCAATAAATCAAGCGGTTTGCTTGAGAGATCGACCTTTAGGTCTGAGATCAAAAGCGTCCACTTCCCTCGTACATTTTCACTTTAAATATTGATAATGCTGCGTGGAATAAAACATAATATGCCTTTATTCCTCTGGGGAGTTCTGTGAATTTATGAATAAGATAATTATTTAAGATTAATAGTTGTAATATTTAATAATTAATGTCCATACAAAAAACTCATTTCTTATATGATAAAACAAATGGTATTTTTACCCAAAAAATCTCATGGGTAGTTTTTATTCTAAAAATTAGGCATTAATAACTTTGAATCATATTTGAATGTACTGAGTGATTAGCTTTTATTTCAACCTTAAACCATGTAGGTTTAATATTTTACGCTATAAAAATATTTTGGTATCATAAAATGTCATTAAATACTTTATTCTTACCCAAGGAGAATCACCACCAATGCATTCTTAAACCTGTTTTCATTTTAAAACAGTTCTTAGCTTGTACGAAAAAAAATTAAAGGTTCCACTATGAACGTTAGGAATCAGATGAAGCTAAGTTTTAAATCACGGCAAACCCATTTTCGAAGTATTGATCTTCCGATATGTCATTCAAAGTTCCATTTACTTTTATCTTGAAACAAAAAGAGAAAAACCACGCAGACACAAAGTTCCTTCGTTACTTGTACTATAATGCAAATAATAAATTATTACAATAATATATTTTCAACGTGCACATGCAGTTTATTATCCTTTGTTTTTTACCGAAGGATCCGTTTACTATCTTCAAAAAAGCCCAATGAAGTTGTATAAGTAATTATTATGTTGCCGCAACAAGGGGCAATACTTTTGTTCGTTTGCTTTTGTTTTATCTCGTATAGATGGTTCGATGTAAGGTATAGTGTCAAGATTTGCAGGGGCGTAGAACATTTTTTATTCTCAAGACTAATGCCTCGGGAAGCAACACTCTATTATTATCTCATTCGCTTACCATCATCTTTAATTGTCTGTATATTTTTTACATCTAAATTGAGGACGGTGCTGCGTTACCTCATTTTATTTCTGAAATATGTATCTTAATCATATCACATTTTTCATTTATTGATTATAATAGTATCGGCATTTAAACCCATATAATTATTTAAAAAACTAAAACATTTTTTTAAATATGTATCTTATTAGCTCTTGTACTTTTACTTTATTTTAAATGTAAGTATTTTATAATTTATTTTAACTTTATGAAAAACTACATAAACTTTAAATATGTTAAGCCAATTCAACTAAATCCAAAAAAAGCTTTTTAGCTGTTTCTAGCCATATTTATCTACTAATGGCACCTAATCTTCTTCATAAAAGTGATTTGATCTTTTTTTTAATACAATGATTATGGTTTATTACTTCAATGGTTCTATGCTAATAGATAGGTAGGTACAATTTATTTAGTTTACAAATACTAGTTTCAATAATAAAAACTGATTTTATAAAATGAATTCACATGTCGATGTCATTACCATTTTATTAATAATTTGGTAATAAAAAAAATTTAATTACCTACAACAGAAAGGCAAATAATTAAAAATAACTAAGATAAATGAAATTATTATAGCCTCTTGTACTGACGAAGACTTATGAATAAAACTGTTACTTCTTGGGCGACGGCTCTGTAGCCTGTGCATGTAAAATAATATCAAAAATCCGACCGTGAAAGGAACAATCTTAGGCAAAATATATGTAATAATACATACATTCTGCACTAATTTTGGTAAATAAACCTTGCATATTTCTTATTATACAATTAGATATGCATTGAGAAACTCTACAGAAACTTTTAAGCCTTTAAGAGCGGATAGTCTAAAAACACAATGACTTAGCAAATGTCATGGTTATAAATCGCCTATGTGAAAAAAAGTATTAAAATAATAAAATATGATACTCATAATATACGTACACATTCAGTATTCTATGAGTTATCTGTAGTTAAGCATGACATAAATTAAAATAGTGAAATAATTTGATTCATTGAGGAATATATTGTCACTCTTTATATAAAAACGATCACAAGCAAAAGAGATCAGAAACTATTCACAACAAAATATTAAGTTATAGAGTCATACGTATATCTATTAATTTCTCAACATGTTTCGTAAAAGAAAAATCATTTACACATATTAAACACAACGATTTTAAGACACCTACATACTTTTAAAATTATTTGCCTGTAGTAGAATCTGCAAAATAAATAATAAGAAATATGTTGCATCAAAACATGATGATATTATAAATGAAATGTAAGAAGATATTTGCGAAATTATCTAGATATTTTTTGTCAACAAAAATTATCTGACCATATGCAGGATAAATAAAATGGAAAATAGAATTTTATTCGTGCTTCCGTTTTGTTCTTAAGAGATACACTTATTATTTTACTTGATCAAAAACCATCCTCGGTGCCATCAAATTGTGACAAAAACACAACTATAAAATTTGTCAAAAATGGATGCAGATTTTAGCTCAACGGTTATTGTTGGAGCTGTTATGGTCATTGTAGAATTGTTTTTACAACATAAAATGTATACTTACCATTATTTAGTACCTTTTAGGTCTACAGTCGCAATTAATGTCATAGAAAAATCAGTATTACCCGTCTTATGGTTATGAAGCTTATAGGTTTGTGCAACAAACATAGTAGACGTAGCACTGCACTAAACCTTTTAGAGCACCATAATTTTTTTCGCACCTGCAACTGTTGCAGACATCTTTTTTTATTGTTACAATAACATAATCTGTATGTAGGTATACCTACTTCGTTAAATATAGAAATTTATTTAGTTTTCTTTTCAAAAGTCTATGTATTAATATCCAGTTTCCTATGCGGTTGCTGTAAGTATATAGCAAAGTCATTACTTTTGTTAATGCAAGTTACTGCCGAATATCTACTCATAATTTTATGCACAAATGACACTTTTATATTTAGTGTCGATTTCTAAAACCTGTAGCTTAATTTTAATTAATAAATCAAGGCTGCGCGGATATTTCTATTCATCATTAGCATTATCTCCATGGGATACTAGATGAAGAACCTTTCAAATAAGATTTCTAAATTAATCTCGCTGTGTTTTTCCTGTTTTGTCGTACATTATAAGTAAAATATTCATTATAAGGAATCTGGTCCAGTCCGTATCATAATGTATGCAGAATTTCTAATGGTTTTAATGTGTTTAATTGCTTTTAGCGGTAAATCAAAGAATATTCATATAACTGCTAAATATCGCTTTGTATCCGGGATGAAATTATATTGGACCAAATTAACACCATTCACTTAGACCAGGACAAAGCAGTTACTTTAATGATTCAAAGCAAGGACAAGTCAAGGATGTAAAGTATATTAATTTTTAAGTAAGTGAAGTTAAAATATCTGTAAAATATAGTCGCTTCATTGCAAAAATTGGAAAAAAGAAAATAGAATGAATCAACCGGTTTTAATAATAAGTCAACTTTGTTAATTATACAAAATATATGTCATTTTCAGCTCAACAAAGCACTTTAAATGAGCTGAAAATTTCTTTCAAATAGATCAAAATAGTTTTGGTCAATTAAATCAACATAGTTTTTGATCAATTTCTTAAGAGTTGTTTAAGATATACAGGGTGTTCATGGACCGGTGGAAAATGTCTTAGATTTGAGTAATAGGTACTTGTCCCCGAGTTGAGAGTTGAAAGTCGATTTGTTTAGGGAGCACTTTTTAGTAAAAGCTATGTTATTTGAAATTATTCATATCAATGCATTCAATTTACGAGGACAGTTAGTCCTGGCCTACAAAAAAATGTGCAGACCTACTCTCTAATTTTAGTCATCGTTTTTTTGAGACCTTCTTACTTTTTTAAGTGAATTAATTGTTCCGGAAAAACTACGGTCTTGTTATGGTTAAATGCCTTAAAAACTGCGACAAAAATTCATAAAGTAGGTCTACAATTATTTTAACTGCTAAGGCTACTGAGGGCGCTTTACCCCAGGCGCCCCAAAGTGACTATCTGTAAATAGAATACATTGGGACAAAAATTATTCAAATGCAATGAGAAACAAAAAAGTGACATTTATTTTTAAGTCTCAATTTCAAGAGCTAATAACTTTACAGATTAAGATCGAATAAAGTTAGATAAACTTGTGAATATGTTTTTGCAATGACTACTCAAATCCGAGAGATTTTCTACTATTTCCTGGACACCCTGTAGACTTGAAATTTAGTTGAATGCAGGTTCCTCAGTTACCTAAACATAAAATCTGAAAAAAAAATAATGGCGACGGGATAAAGTTTCCGATGGGTTTCAACAATGAATAAAACAATTATTTTTTTTATATAGAAGAGAATCTTTTTTGTAGATTTATATGGATCGATTCTAACTAAATATTGTGCCTGTTGAACTTCTTTTGAAGAATTTTATGTAGAACGAAAGTCCAAAAACCATGACATTATAGACACCCGTGAGCAGCAGACCGTAGATAAAAATCAGCTGCTTTGATTTAATCTTTCAACAATTTTGGAAGCTATTCATCTTATCAAGTTTCATTCAAATCAGTGCGAATATATTAAATAAATTAGTTTTTCTGATTTTTTCTTTCAATTGTAAAGGTTACAATCTACACGAAAAAGTCAGTGCTTGTTTAACTTTTAATTGGAAATGAGCGACAGAATTCTACATATACTTAAAATAAGATTCTCTTCAATTCCGGATAACTTATTTTTTTATATTGGAGCTGGGATCTGAGGTCACTACCATAAAAATACATCTTGACAAAAAATTCTGTTTCAAGTTCATATAGAGTTCTTAAGAAGCAGTTTAAGAGAAAAACGTAACTTTTGGCTTTTGTGTATACATAACGAGAGAAATGTCCTTAAAATTTGTCGCAACGTCACTATTATACCTTGTTGAAAAAAAATGGAGAATTCTTTTGTCTATTTATTTTACAAGTACTGTGTAAAGGGAAGCGTATTTCACAATGCATGATTGGCCAAAATTTCGAAATGTATCTGCAATTATTTGACTAAATACAAGAAAATGTTTAAAAATAAGGAAAGGTCGAATTGTGTTTCTCACGGTTATAGCGTAATTCCAAAATTTTTGTCGACAACAAAAAATGTACAAATTTTGCGGTTCTAATTAATTTATAATCAGCTATGACGAATTGAAAACATTATTTTAGTACGATTTAAGAGAATTTATATTGTTTAACTTTCTGCCATGATTTATTTATTGTGAAAGTTTTTTTTATGAATCAGGAAAAAAAGCTTCAAACCAATTAATTTTAGTAAATCCAAAATGAATTGAATTATTTTTTTATAACAGTTTACTCTTTAGTTAATTCATTTCATAGCAACCAACTGAAGTTATTACATATACTTTAATTACAAGCTAGAATACATACATAAATCATTAAAGACATTTATTTCCAAAAAAACACTAGGTTTTTGACACTTCTTTAATTTTTGGAGTAAAAGTAAGACGTTATCATGTAACAGCTAGTTGAAACTAAGAGTCCAATTTTGTATTCCGATCACAACGTTTTTACTTCCCATAATAATTTCTAGTAGCATTAAATATAATTATGGAAATGAGTTAATTTTGATCGCTCTGTATTTATTATTTCATATAAAATTGCATGGAGAGCGTAAAGGCTATCCATAGCGAATTTGCATTTAACATCTTAATTATAATGGAGTGGTTTTCTGAATCTGCCAATTTACCCGCCCATCTGTTTACCAACACCAACCGGTGGAGGATGATTACATCTTCTCTTCGATAAGTATGAAACGCTTAAAAATATATAAATGGCGAGGAGATTATTGTTGGAATTATATCGCAATATATAAGGATTATACCATTTATGACAGGATGCAATTAATTTTTCATACTGAAGATGTCGTCCACAATTATTTAGCAAATAAGTGGAACCAGCATTATTTATTGCAATAATATTGGGAGGAGTATTCAACAACTCAAACAGAAAAATCGTAATCATCTTTGAAATAGAGAAGATGGTAAGTAAAATATATATACCTTGTATATACTATTACTATACTATATTATATATTACTATACTACTTGTATAGTATTATTAATTATTAGTTAATAATTAGGTATAGTCTGAGTGAAATAGAAAACTGAACAGTCACTAGATATTTGTTATTTTACTAAATAGGTAATTTTTTGGGGATTCAGGGGACTGTAGTAACTGTTTGATTAGGTGCATTGATGTATCTAAGAACGCTCATAATTAGATTATCAATATCATTTTTGATATCTTACAGGTTTCTTGTACTCCAAGACGAAATGTGGCCAGATGGGATATTGTGAATTTTGGCAGTCTTTCATCGTTATCTGCCACACATATTTAATAGGGGTAATATCTGAAATAATAGTGGTCATAGTAAGATGAAAAGTTACAAATTACTCAGGTAATAGATTATCATCTTACTTCAAAACTGAATTTAGGAGCGTATACTGTAAAAAAAATTCAGTCAAATTCACTCAGTTTTACTCAATACATAATGTATCAGTTTCTATCCACACCCGATTGAGTGAAATTTTCCCTCTATTAATATGAGTACAACTAAAATTATAAAACTATTGCAACTGAACCACTGCATTTAAACATAATTTTCACCAAATCAACCAGATTAACGGACATCTGTCCATCACTACATGCCATACACCACGAGATGATCTAATAGGACGATGGGAATAGACAAAGACAACGCACGACAACCACAGAATGGGGTGGGGTCACTCAATAATGAGGATATTTGCTCCGATTTAACTACAAGTGTACCAAATTCGAGTTTATCTGCAGAATTTAAGTAACGGTATGAGTGAAAGTACTTAGTTTTAGTTCAAATATTGTAACAAATCAGTAAAATTATCAAAATGCACAATATTGAGTGAAAATGTACTCAATAATTTCACTAAATGGATTCACTCCGTACCTTTATTGCTTTCACTCACACCGATTTTTTTACACTGACGATACAGTAAGGGGAGTTATTGCCTCTGTGGCCCGATTTTTGAATTCTGTGAAAAGCGTTCCTACAAATTCGTGTTCTTGTTTGGTCTTTCCAATAAAACTAAAAACGGAAGTATTTTAATTTAGTATTTCCATATTTAATCCTAAATAATGAACATTTCGGTTCTCGTTGTTCACGAGTAGCATACTGTATGTAAGTATGAACAACTAGTTGCCTTTGAAAAAATAGACAACAGAAATTTTAGCAGAAGGGTCACCCAAAATATTTTAAAGTAGACAAAATGCTTTTGAGTGCATTGCAAAATAAGATTTTATTTTTCATCAACCGTTTTTCACACTGTCAATTAAACAACATTACAAGGAATCTGATTGGCCAGGTACAACAAAACGTATCAATCTATCCTTTTCCTAGGAATATTATTCCCATATACCAGAACAGCAAGGTTCTTATACGAATTTATTAACTGAAATGAATTCCCAAAGGAATTTATTCAACTTCATTTGAAATTTCCTCTGACAAAGACACTTTATGTTCCTCCATAGCAACACGCAGTACGCTACAATCAATCTCTTGCTATGGCCACCAAGATCTTCAGATCTTTACTATATCGAATAATCATGTTAGTCATCTAATTACAAGAACGTGTAGATGCATTAGTGAACGTGTAGGGCATTGTGGTGGATTACACATTATTAATATCAATTTAAATCTACTTTAATGTTATTTTATTTGCTAGAACCCTTTAACATGTATGCCAAAGATTATTGAAGTAAAATCACAAGACATGGATGCCTAGTTTTATGTGTTACGTAGTATGTGTATAATCGACTAGCACATTAAGAAATAGAGGCTATATGAAGAAAAAAAGAGAAAACAAAACCGTTCCAGAATTTATAGAACATACAGGGTGACCCATTACGAATGGAAACACTCGCGTACAAAAGTTGTTTATGGACCGATTTGAACCGGTTTTTTTTTTAAAGATAGATCTCCAAAAGCTCTATCTTGATGCAAAATTTAAAGACGAAATTTTGATTTTCAGGGCCTACTACGAATTTTTTTTTAAGTGAAAAATAGCAAAATTTTGTTAGCGATTTTTTTATAAAAAATCTAACTGCGCCACTGGATTTAGGAACCCGTCAAATGCATTTGTACTAATTTTTGCGAAAAAATGTTTGCCCCTAAAAAAGTTATGACAATATCGGCATCACCAGTGTTTGCCGTTGTCGGTGAACCTATTCTTTTATAAAAACCGAATAGAACCCAAAGGGAAACTAAATTAAATAACAAACACTGGTTTAATAATTATTAATAAGAACCATAAAAACCAGTATACAAGAAAATAAACAACAAGTTCGTCAAATTATTATTATTTCGGGGTTATTATGCCAAAACATTTATAATTTTTCTATTCAAGAAGTCACTGGATTCTACAACCATAATCCAATTCTTTGTGAAGAATTTTCTGGAAAAAATATTACGAGATATCCAGAAAATAACGTTGCTTAAAAATAATATGAATAAAATTTAGTAGGCTGTGAAAAATAGAACAACTTGACTAGTGAACTTTGACAACACATGTCAAACTTCACTAGTAGTGGCACATTGTAATATCTTTTGTGCATGGTTAAATAAGTTCCATAATTCTTTGTGATGGCTCAAAGTTTAACTTTGCATGAGAAAATTGAAATAGTACGCCTATCTGGAGAAAATGATCGGACGGCAAGAGAGGTGTGTATAATTTTTAACAACAGACATCCAGATAGACCTAATATTACGCATAGCACAGTTTTCAAAATAAATAATACTTTATCAAAATGCATTTTAAAAGGGGACAATCAACAGAGAAGACGTATTCACGAGCAGGAAATTTTAAATTATTTTACAAACAATCAGGATTGCTAGTTTAGATTTAAATTTAGCTAGAGAAAGTATCCGACGCTGCCTAAAATAAATAACATAAAACCCTATAAACCTAAGTTTCTTCACACCCTGGAACCAGGCGATAATGAGAAACGAATGGAGTTTTGTCTCTGGGCACAGGGACAATATCTCAATTATCGATTTTTTTTAAAAAATATATTATTCAGCGATGAGGCCACATTCACGACGAATGGAATTGTATCATCACTGAACTCGCGGTGTTGGGTTTCAGAAAATCCAGAGTGGATAATTAATTGCCGAAGACAATATAGTCAGAAAGTTAACGTTTGGTGTGGGATAATTAAGGAGAGCGTCATTGGTCCGTTCTTCTTTGAAGGGAATATGAATGGCGAACAATTTCTACATTTCCTTCAGAACGAATTTTTTAATGCAGTCGATAATCTTCCATTGCAAGAGAGAGTAAATTTACATTTTCAGTTGGATGGATATCCAATACACAATGCGAGACATGTCAGGGAGTGGCTTAACGAGAATTTCCCCAATCATTGGATAGGTCGAAACAGTCCATTAATTCATTGGCCACCCCGATCTCCGGATCTTACCCCCCTTGATTTTTTTCTGTGGGGCTTTATTAAGTCCAAAGTTTATAAGACACGGCCAAATAACCGGGAGGTATTGTGCACTAGAATAAGGGAAGTGTGTGAGGAGATTACCGCGCATCAATTACGAAATGTTGTAAAAAATATAAAAAAGCGTTATGAAAAATGTATAGAATTAAACGGAGGATTAGTGGAAGCTACAAAAATTTAAATTTAATAACGTGATTAGTGTAAATAAATTTGATAGACTCCTTTTTCATTTTTAAAAATGTAATAATTTTTTAAACATTACTTTTTTTTATCAATTGTTGTTTATATTAGAGTAATTGTTGTTTATTTTGTGTATACTGGTTTTTATGATTCTTATTAATAATTAGTAAACCAGTGTTTGTTATTTAATTTTGTTTCCCTTTGGGTTCTATTCGGTTTTTATAAAAGAATAGGTTCACCGACAACGGCAAACACTGGTGATGCCGATATTGTCATAACTTTTTTAGGGGCAAACTTTTTTTCGCAAAAATTGGTACAAATACATTTGAGGGGTTCCCAAATCCAGTGGTGTGGTCAGATTTTTTATAAAAAAATCGCTAACAAAATTTTGCTATTTTTCACTTCGTAGTAGGCCCTGAAAATCAAAATTTCGTCTTCAAATTTTGCATCAAGATAGAGCTTTTGGAGATCTATCTATAAAAAAAACCGGTTCAAATCGGTCCATAAACCACTTTTGTACGCGAGTGTTTCCATTCTTAATGGGTCACCCTGTATAAGCGGTTACTCTTCATTTGCCATTACTATTATTTAAAATCAAACATATTAGTTAACAAAAATAGATAGCAGTTTTTTAAAATCATACACGATTTTTAGAGAATTACCACAGAACGTTTTGGGTAGGTATATAATTTTCACATTTTGTTGCACATAAAATATACATTTCTAATTTTATTCTAAAACGCTTGAGAAAAAAATATAACAGTATTATTACCCTCACCTTTTTTATGAAAAACGTAAAAAACATAAAAATATATTTTTAATTAATTCAAGAATTCTGAATAAATACTTTCTATTTTTAACTAATATTTCTTTGATATTTGAGTATTAACAGTTTCTAATGGAACCAGATATTTTTTAATTTTAAATTGGTTAGGTGAGGTAAAATTTAGAAGAACCAATAAATAAAACGGTATCTCGACTGATTCTGTTTTTTAAGATAAGCGTCACTTTATGGTACGCGCAACATTAAAAAAAACTGAAAATTTGTTATATGTAAATCAGTTTTTCCTGGAAGAAAATCTATAAGAAAACATTATAGATTAGGTTAACCAAAGATTAATAGAATAATCAAATAGCTACGAACAGTTGCATGGATTGTGTGAACCAACCAAGTTATAGGGATAGAGGGAAAATAAGTAAACGTTTAGGTTATCGATGAGTAGATATGTCAGACTTCAACTGGCACTTCTTGATCAACACCACTGTCTTACACATATATTTACTATACCTAGTAGAACTTTTTAACCGATAAATGAGAAGTAGTAACATTTAACTAATATTAGTCGAAGCATGTCTCATTTACAGTTACAAGGGCGATGCGAACAAGCCTTCCTGTAAAATTACGTCACGGTCATACTTCATTGTTCAATGGTTCCGTAATATTTAGGATTGATAGGTATCTGTAGTAAAACGTCTGGTGAAACTCTTAGTAACGTAGATACATATTTAGCTAATCCATAAATATCTTATCAAGACAAATTCGGCTCTCAAATCGGATGCCTTCACTTGTCTCCGAGTTATATTCACTTTCTTGACGTTTTCTTCACTGCTAAAATAAGTTAAAATTAAAGTAAAAACTATCCTACATGCATTTTTTGGTTTATAATTAATTAGTTATGTAAGTTTTTAATAAATTTCCTTGTTACGGAGAAATAAAACAAACTTTTACTTTTTAAAATCCTAACACCAAAGTGCTGTCCAAGCAATTATTGTTTAGAAAATTGATCATAACCTAACATTATATCTGTTTTTTTTTAAATAGTAAACGTGGTATTAAATTAAAACTTCCTACAAAAAGCTCCAACTGTTCCAAGTCGACAGCATTATTTTCCAGAAAATTAATATTTAATTTGTATTTAATATTTTGCAACAATGATTTCCATTCAAGTTATGGTATATTATTATTGTTTTTACTGACTTTTACAATTTTCATAATGTAGTAAATCTAACTAAAGGCTATTTAGCAGATTTTAATGTTACAATTGTATAAAACATAATTTTCTTTTAGGTATATTTAAAATCTTACGAGAATCAATGTCAAAACATAAATGTGACGTGTCTCTGGAAACTAGAGGACCTTTCTATAAAATTTTTAATGTTCTTTAACAGTGAACTATTTAATTTCTTGAGAGAAAATGCGCAAAAAACGTCTTCATAGATTTAAGCCAGTTATACCAAAATTGAAAATACCTCTCAACTGAAAAAAGTATTTAAGTTAACTCCATCAACATTGAGCATTCGAAATTACCCTTTAAATTTTTTGCTTATTGTTTCTGGGCAGCCGAATAAATAATATAGTTATACTTTTATTTTTGGTTTGTTTCTGGGCAGCCGAATAAGTAATATAGGTATACTTTTAATTTTTGGTAGAAGTAATTGGGTAAGTTAATAATTTGCTTTTATCTAGGCGGCTACAAATGCTATAAAATTTACTTTCTTTGTGAATAACTATTTTCTTCTTTCTACCGACTAAAAACTCCTTCCTTCCAAATTTTTGTTTGCTTCCTAGCTCCATAACCGTTAGACCCATTATAATACTAATATTGTCAAATGGTTATTTTTTTTTAATTTCCTCGGAAAACTGACACTGATGATGATGAAAAGATATATATGTGCAATATTGTCTATGTTCAGAAAACAAAAAAAAAACAAATCAGTTTTGAATATCAATCTTTTTGTAATACCTCTTGCAATTTTTATTTCTATACACGCTATAGATTTTATTTCATTTGATTAAATTTTTCTTATTATCATTTTTAAATGCGGAATTATAAAAAAATTTAAGTAAAATGTCTCTATTTAGGAAAAAAAAACACTGGGGTGACTTTTCCAGTCTGATACATGGTTGAACGACTAAATTTTAATTATTGCACTAGAAAGAAGATGAAAAATCCTAAACCTTAAAATAGTGATGATTATATTTAAAAAGTTAAGGATTCTTTTAAGATAGGTTTGTTGAAAAATTGATTCTTTATTTGAATGGAAAAATGTGTGCGAAAGCGGTGAAATCGAAATCCAGAATATCAATTTTTCTTAAAGAAATTAACAAAAGTAATGAAGATACTTTTTGTTTCTACGCTTGGAACATTATGACTCATCTCATCTTTAAATTACCCTACTTTTACTAAATTTACCGGCCTTTTATCTCTGTGACGGTTTCCGAGATAACTCTATCATCGCATCAACTGTGTTACAAAACATATTAGCAGTAGATGATGATAAACATTAATAGTATTAGCATTTTAAATATTTAATAAATGATTCAATTCTTAATTGTAATATGTATCTGTTATACAGGGTGTCCGTAAATGAGCAAAAAATTCAGGGGATAATTCTAGACCGAAAATAAATCCTACCTCTTTCTATAACATTTTTTCCAAAACTGATTAACGGAGTTACAGGGTGTTAAAGTCAAATTTTATTTGCAGTTTTTTTGCAATATCTTTTGCCACACTCATAATAGTTTGACGAGATTTCGTATATGGGGGTTTTCCAGGATGAGGATTATAAATTTGCCCACCGTTTTTTCGAATTTTGTAGAGGGCGCCACATACGAGCCTTTATTTTGATTTGAATGGTTCCAACTTTTTTGTGCTACACTTTATGCGACTTTTGACTGAATATTTTTGTTCTCCTAACCTTTTGACATAAAAAAGGTATACTTTATTTGTTTCGATAAATCTAACCGTTTTCGAGAAAAACGCTAAAATAACATTGCTTGCATGTGATGAATACGAAATCATTTTAATTTATTTTCTACATTAAACATAGCATGCTTTGGAAACAAGCGCTTAGTTGCCTTGGAAACAAGTTTGTGGAGAATTAGTTTTGACAGATAGTAATTTTTGTGAAAATTTGTTGTTACGCTGATGGTGGTTAATGATAAATAATAAAAAAATAACGTCCTCAACAAATAAAGAATGGTTTACTAACAAAATCATAAGGTTAAAATACATAAGTTACTAGAACAATACAAATACAAATTAAACATTCAAATCAAAGGTTCAAAGTGACGTCCTTCCTCTTCAATGCATAAATTAATTCTTCTTAAAAAATTCCGACGAACTCTATGGAATATTCCTTCCTTTTGCTTAATTACCTCACAATTAGCAACAATTCTTTCTCTCAGTTCATCGACGCTATTCACAGGTGTCCTGTATACAAGCGTCTTCAGATAGCCCCAAAAAAAGAAATCGATTGGGTTTAAGTCAGGGGATCTAGGGGCCCACTGTACAAAACCACCGCGTCCTATCCACCTTTCAGGAAAAGTTTCATTTAAGAATTCTCTGGCCGCTAAACTAAAATGCGGTGGCGCGCCATCTTGAAGCAGCCACATTGCATTTCTTAATCCGAGTGGTACATCTTCCAATAGAATAGGTAAGTGGTTTCTTAAAAAATCCAAGTAAACTTCACCATTGAGTCTTTGTGGAAAGAAATGTGGCCCAATTAAGTAGTCCCCTACAATACCGGCCCACACGTTGACGGAAAACTTATTTTGATAACCACGCTCTATTGATAAATTAGGATTCTCATCAGACCAAAAATGCTCATTGTGGAGGTTTATTAAGCCATCATGGCCAAATCCAGCTTCGTCCGTGAAAAGGATATTACGAACAAAATTTTGGTCACCATTATGAAGTATTCTAATTGTATTGCAGAAATTCACACGAGCAGCAGGACCTACGGCAGATAAGGCTTGCACCTTTTGGTAATGGTACGGATGAAGATTAGATCGCGTATTGTTTCATGTACTCTTTGGAATGCCCTCCTGAATAGCAATTTTTCTTCTACTTACATTGGGATTATTCTCTATCGAATTCAAAATACGAGCTTCTGCTTCTGCTGTTCTAGTATTCCGTTGTCGACCTACATCAAAAATTCTAGTTTTGAACGATCCAAATTCTCCCAGTCTTCGATGAATAGTACTGAACATTCGCGTTTCGGGTAGGTGTCTATTTGGAAATGCTTCGCGATACAAACTTCGTGCTGCAAGAGTATTGCCAGCAGCTAAACTGTAATAACAATGCATGTCCCGCAACTCCACGATAGAGTAATTGTTGTTCATTTTTATTATTATTTTTATGATAACAATTACTACAAAAGAACTTAGAACTTACTACTAGAAAAGAACTACAAAATTACTATCTGTCAAAACTAATTCTCCACCAACTTGTTTCCAAGGCAACTAAGCGCTTGTTTCCATAGCATGCTAGGTTTAATGTAGAAAATAAATTAAAATGATTTCGTATTTATCACATGCAAGCAATGTTATTTTCTCGTTTTTCTCGAAAACGGTTAGATTTATCGAATCAAATAAAGTACACCTTTTTTATGTCAAAAGGTTAGGACAACAAAAATATTCAGTCAAATTTCGCATAAAGTGTAGCACAAAAAAGTTGGAACCATTCAAATCAAAATAAAGGCTCGTATGTGGCGCCCTCTACAAAATTCGAAAAAACGGTGGCCAAATTTATAATCCTCATCCCGAAAAAACCCCATATACGAAATTTCGTCACAATATTATGAGTGTGGCAAAAGGTATTGCAAAAAAACTGCAAATAAAATTTAACTTTCACTCCGTTAATAATCAGTTTTGGAAAAAATGTTATAGAAAGAGGTAGCATTTATTTTCGGTCTAGAATTATCCCCTGAATTTTTTTGCTCATCATCAGGGATGGGCGGGTAGACAATGTCGACGTAGACAATGCAATTGTCTACGCGTAGACAATGATCTAGATGAAGTCTTAATTTGGAAGAGTCGACAATGTAGACAATGTCGACAATGTCAACAATTAAGAAACTCTCAAAACTAGAAAAAGGTGTGGTAGGTATGTACCTCAAAAAAATAATTTCGTAAGGCTGTAACTCGTGATTCTTGCAAAAAAAGAAAAATTGAAAATTTGGAATTTGGAAAAGTACCTACCTATCACAACCATCTATAAAAAAAATGTATGAACCGAGTACAAAAGATCAAACAATATCTGCCGAGAATTCACGAGAAAAAAAAAGTGTGTCGCTTGATGCTCCTCGATAGTTTTAGGTCAGGTCAGATTGACCAACATTTTTTTTTCTATAAAATCTCTAAATAATAAAGATATGTCGCATATATTCTTTAATGAAAATTTTATCATTTTTAAAGTCAGCAACAATTTGGAATATCTGATTAAGTTTTAAGAACGCTTTGTGTAGATATTTTAGTTTAGTTAGAGCACGTTAATTTTATTTTTTCTAAAGGTGTTAGAGTTACAGAGATTAATAGAAAAATTTTTTATTAAAGATTTCTACTAATTTATAATATAGGTACTCTTTCAAAATAATTTTTGTTTCAATCCTAGATCATATTATGTAAATATATAAGAACTAAGATTTTAATACAGATCATATAGAGCTGAGCTTTTCAATAAACGATAAATGGTAACATATTTCTGTAAATATTTGCAGAGACACAAGATAATATTTTTTATTGCATTTTCTCAAACTAAATATTATGTTAATTTATTGGTATATGTACGTCTATACATATATGAGTATTATATATATTCCCTAGTTTTCACTTAATGAGGTCACGAATGGAGACTAAAATTTAAAACTGTTTTTTACTGACTGTCTTAATTTATATATTTATATAATTTTTTTTATAATAATTTTTGTTTTAAAAAATATGAAAAAATATATATTAAGTATACAAAAATGAAAGTTTTCACTTTCAACTCTTAACCGACCAAAATTGTAATTTGCTTTACGTCCGCTCATTTTATGTTTATGTAAAAACAGCCAAACAGAAATAGTTGAGTGATGAATTGAGTACAGCACAAAATAGATCATACGTAAATGTAACGCAAATATAATATAGGTTAGATTAAACTCAAACTCCGCTTTGTCTACATTGTCTACATAGTCTACCTTGTTTACATAGTCTACGCGAAGTCTACACGTAGACGTCGACAATTAAAGTCGACGCGTAAACGCCCATCCCTGCTCATCATTTCCGGACACCCTGTATACCTACTAAACATCAGTTGAACATCCCTCTAGCAACTTTTCGCCAAGAGAAAGTATCTTAATAAAACCACGGTCACTGTTATTATAGAGAAAGAGTAAATCCCCTTTTATATGAAAATAAACAATAACACTCCTCACGATAAATCTTCTTTAAACTGAAGTATTCATTGTGTATCAAATTAAAATAGGGTGAAAATTTTATTCCACTCTCCACACATCGTAAAGTTCCTGGAGACTGCATCGCCCCATTTTAAATTGCCTCAAACAATGGGATGAACCTATTCATAGGAATACAAGCCGCAAGATCTATGGGATTTCTTCAGGTAATAAAGTTCTGACTCTGCGGTTGCTAAACGAGTCAATAAAAAAAGTAAAAGTTATAATTTACTGACTATAGTTGATACGCAGTGTATGGGTAGGCAATTGAAATGTTCTCCTGCAAATAAAAATTTGGCAATGGCCAAGTCTAAATTTTATTGGTTTGGGGTTATTGAACATATTATGTCGACTGACAGTTAATATATAGGTATTGCTCTTTTTTGTTAAGCGTGAATATGTTACGGGTAATTGAATAAAATTTTCTGTAAGTTGCTGCGTAGTGCTTATATTGTAGTGATTACATTGTATTTTATATGAACGAATATTTACTTGGTTGTTTTATTATAGAATAATTTTGGAAATTAAAAGGTTCACGGGGAACGGGGAAATAAACTTTGTCTAGTTAATCGTTATTTAAAATATTGAAATATATATTATAATTTCAGAATTCATTATTTTAAGAATGTGTTGCAATATTAGATTAAGTGAAATGGCCAGCAACGTTTCAAAGCTAGAGATGGAAATGACGAAGAAAAGTTACAAGCTTTTGCGGGTGCGTACTTGTTATGATCTTAGTCTTAGTCCTTAAAATTAAAAGATAGGAACTCTCAAGATTAGGTCTTAAGACTTTGTTAGGACTGATATTAAGTTAGGATTTTTATAAACCTACTCCTTAAAATATGTGGGTTTAACTTAGAGTAAAAATTAAGTTAGGCCTAAGTTAGGGCTAAGATTTGTTTAAGTCGCTATTAAAAATTTTACTAAAATATTCTATGTAATTCAAGGTAAGGTGATATTATTACTACTTTTTTAATTTTCACAATTCCGTTAATTTCAAACAATGTTTCTCACTCTGAGCATGCATATACCATAAAATGTTTTAAACTCTACTTAGAACCCTCTTGTTCTATGTATGTAATGCTCTTACTTTATAACGATAGAACGATTATTTTTCGAGATAATTGAAGCTAAATATAGGTTTACACAATACTCTAATTTTAATGTTCATACTCGTTGATCATTTCAGCATTTTTACTCATTGAATTACATTTTTTACATGAAATAAGTTTTGTAAAAGATTTAATAAATTGGACTACATTCCTAATATGTAATAGAATAATTGGCATAAGGAGAATGCACACAACTACAAAACAACACCGGCTATTTCAGTTCAAGTTATTGATGAAGCCACATATTTCAAATTTTACTTCGTTCAATGATCATTCATTATCAAAGTCACTCACTTTTCGCTGGGATACTTAGTAATGCTATGTACTTGTTTTATTTTAAATTTTTACCTAGCTTTGCATCTGCTTCCGTAATAAATTTTTACAAAAAAATTATTTCCTAAAAGCTTATTTCAGGGAAATAATGCAATTTTTCTGAGCAAAACTGTCGAAACGATCAATACGAATATGAAGTAAACATTATCAGGACATTGTGCAGCATATTTTAGGTTAAATTTTCATACTTGACGTATGTATAATTATTAATGAAACGCCCGGTATAACCTATCTCTCGTCGATATTTTGTTTTTTATATCAAACTATTTTCACTTATATTTATATATTTATAATACATTTTATTTAGCGTAATTTAACATTTTACAAGTCACTCAACTTCAACACATATGAATTGTGTAATACATATGAGATATAGGCACTACAAGTAGATTTTAATATATACAGAGTGTTCCGATTTATTGGTGTTCAGTTTTTAACATTAATAAAAAATAAATGCAAATCGAGCGCTTGTTTGAAAACTACGACGTCTTCAAAATGACAGATCCTACACTTATTCATATATTTTTTTTTTATTAATTTCGACTTTATTTTGTACAAAGTATAAAATTAATTACTAAAAAAAGTGTAAGACAAGCCTAGTAGTATAGAATTACGTCGTGTTATCAGGATTTGCGTAAAAAAGCAAATACTATTTTTTTTTTCAATCACAGCAGGCTGAGAATTTGCTGTTTGAGGACGTTATACTTTTGAGATGTGGGTGCTAAAGGAGCATTTATTTAATATATAAATATTTGAACTTCATTTGTTTTTTGCTTATTATGTTAACGGCCTGTGCATCTTTAATGGGGACAAACTTAATTAATAAATTGTATTTTACTATTTAATTGTGTGACTGTTATGTCTAAATGGTTAATTTATAAATAGCAATAGAGAAAATATTATGTAATTAAGTACACTAGTATGTACCTATATTTACCATATCTAGTTTTGTTTGGCCAATAATCATATTAAAGGAATTAAAAATATTTTGAAGTTGTCAGTATATTTATATCTGCGATATGACATTGTTTCTCCTTTATATTTGAATCATGTTTTGACTAAATGCCAACCAAATTCATCATACTGGAAACATTTCTCTTAATAGCTTGATTGATAATTACATAAATCTATCTACAGAATCTCTTAATCTCTGTTGAAAAATAACACACAGCAAATAACTATAAAATATAAAACACAGAAACTTCTTTTATTAGAAAACCGTTCTCTTCGTCTATCTAAAAATAAAAATTTCCCACATTACTCTTACACTTAGACACAAAGGAGAAGTTATATCTGAATTTGATAGCTGTATACACGATGGTGAAGCAACAACGTGGATCCAACAGGTGTATATATTTTGCTAACGTCTGCACAATCGAATATAAACCCTGTTGGGTAATAATGCGGGCAAGAGCAATGGCTTGTGACCCCAGGGCCATAAATATCCCTGGGAGCCTTCGGGATCGAGATACGGGATTGCGCTTCTTGGCTATTCTCTTTAGTTAGACATGTGTTTAGCTTGTTCCAGATGCATCTTAAAGTGGCTAATTTGAAAGTAAGTAACAAGTAGACTTTTAAAACTGTCAAATTTATATCCGTTTCTTTGTTGTAGTTGAATTATTGGTTGTGCAATTGTGAATATTACTGAATGAAGAGATAACGGAGCGCAACAGATGATTCCAATATTCGAGACGTTATTTTTGATGTCTCCGTTTCAGTTGTTTATACAAATTTCTTCATCACTTAGAACTTGAAGATGTTGCCAGTTTTCGAATATAAATAGGAAACTATTCGTAAACATACTAAATGGTTAATATTTAAATATTGAACATAATACATAATTATCTAAAGTACTGCGGTAGAATATTTCTTACTAAGAAATTAAAATTAGTATTTTATTATGACTAATGGCATATTTTAAGCTAGAATACGAGTGTCTTCCAGAATCTAGTACTACAGTCACAACAACTGAATATCTTTGAAATTTTGTATTTCGAATACGTAGACCTGTTCCACCTGTTTGCGTATAAACACCTATTTATAGTCAGTTTAATTGACTACTGGTTTTAAAATAATGAAAATCAATTGGTGCTAAATCCAGTCTAAATCATCTAAACTTTAGCACTTGGCAACTGAAGGAACACTTGAGTTTTTTAATTTTAATAGGTAGAAGTTATTGATGACAGCTGCATATTTTTAGTTTTACTTCAGTTAGATGTATTCATTGTCAAAATCATCTTTTTGCTGTGTATTAAATTGTTTCATAACAACACAATTTTACAAGTAAATTAAATATTAAAATAAGAATATTGTTTAGCTCTATTTTTAACATTAATTATCTCGAAAAATAATCACTTTGTCGTTATGAGCAAGACTAGATTATTTTCGTAAAGAATGTTTGAATATAAAAAGTCGTACTATAATGATGAATCCACAAGTGACGCAGAATTTAGAAAAGGAAAACTACTCCTCCGACCCTGCCGTATGCCTCTGGTAATAGCGAGGTACACCGTTCATCACATAATGTTTTCAAAAGTATCTGACGAAATGAATGCAAAAAATGTAAAATATGACAACCTGTAAGAGGACACATTTTATCCTAGTGTTTCAAGTTTAACCTTCATATGTCGGACACGGTATTATCCAGTTAGCGTATGTCCAGTTATTAATGAAACATCCTGTATTTTTTTGTTTGTACATGATGACCAAGAACTGATAGTTGGCTGTTATTATAGAAAAATGGAAAAATGAACTTTTATGGAATAATAATATAGATATTTGACTTAAAATTCCATTTTGGCGAGTTTACCGCTCTAACGGCTGTGAAGTACTTGAAATTAATTTTCTCAATTTCACATTCCTTGCGTCATATGAAAGCTTTCCTATTTTTCAACAACGTTTGCTCAAAAAGTTCTCCGATATCTTTTTCCGTTTACAAGATAAAATGATATGTAAGGAGAAAAATATTGCTGGTTGGATCAAGTCTGTTACTGGTTACCGTGGGAAACAATGTGTTTTTATAAAGCCGTACTGTTAATTTCGAATCTTTCCGAGCTTTCCTAAAAATTAGGATATCTACTTTCTCACGGAATATTCATTTTTTAATAAACATATTAAATTTGAGCAAAAATTAAAACATGTCAGTGGTGAATAAAAACATTGACGTATTTTTTCCACGGCGACGCTGACAAAAACATACAGTATAGTATATTTTTATCTTTTGAAAGGCAAGGTATATCGAATTTTTTTTTTTATAAATGTAATAATTTAAAAGAAGATTGAGAAAATGGGACTTTAACATCATGTAAAAAATATTTGTGAAATTGGAAAAAATTGTACCCATGGTTTCACAGCGCTAAAGGCGGTAAACTTATCAAAATATAATTTTAAGTCAAATACTTATGCCCCACACTATAAAGATCTCCGTTTGCGGTTTCCTATTTGCTCTTTCCGTTTATTTGTTACGTCGGCCAACCATCAGTTCTAGCTCACCCCGTACAGCGAATAGATATGATTCTCTTGATTGTTCTTTATTCTTAGGAGTGAAATGTGAGATCCATCACCTTGTGGTTTAACCAATAAATTCGTCACCTTCATTTTGAAGGCAACCCTAGCAGTCATTTAGCATTTGCGGCATATGATCAGTAATGATCTCATAGAGCAGATAACGTGTTTCGGAATAACTAAAGTGGAGTGTGTCAAGAAGAAAACAGCGATCTTGTTTGATAGCTTGGTCCGTTGTTAACGATTGCCTCGAGTCTTCCGTTACCACAGACGAGCGTCTTGATCGTTCTTTACTGCCTTGCCTCTTTGAAAACTAGAATTATATCCATAATACTAAATATATCAAAACCTGTGATTTTGGACTGTGTTTATTACAACTAACTTTTTCAGAAACGCTAATATTGGAAAATTCATAATGAGTGATTCGCAGGTTCAAAAATAATAAATGTTGTAGCACATTATTTTAAATTGATGGTCTTTTGTTAGCAAGCGTGTAAATAGATCCATCCGTATGATCCTTATGTTTCAACATTTGTTTATTGTCAAGTACAAAACCAATAAGTACTAAATAATTAAACTATCAGTAATTATACAAAACTATTTTGAGAAAGAATCCATGTATGAAAATTACTTGTTTGCTAAATATTCACTTATTTGTTTATAATTGTATATTGGAAACACGAAACAAAAGTGGCCAAAATTAGGTGTGTCTATGCATGTAACTCACTTTGGACATTATTAAGGTCTGAAAAATGGTAAAAGATCAGGGTTTAGGAACAAAAAAGTTTATTAATTTATGCTGATTCTCACTATTACTGTATTGTTTACAACTCCATTGGTTGAGGAGTTGTGGGAGAAAAAAAATGCCTTACTTGTGGTAGTGCATATTTAGATCACTGCAATGTCAATTTTTAGGGCTACCATTAAAAATGTTGCAACTAGCAGTAAATCTTGAAGTGAAATTGCAAGTACGAAAAATTTTTGTGCAAATTTCTAAATTTAGATGGAGTTGCTCCGTTTTTTGAAAGATATATCTTAAGTAACTGTATTATATCATATGACATTTGAATTTATTTTCAGTTATTAAAGCATATTCATTATTATTTTTTCGTTATCTTGACCAAAACTGGTTAGATACTTTTTTTTAAACTAAAGGTCCCCTCAGTTAAGTTTGCATCTTTCATGTAAAAATATTATTTGATAATTGGAAAATTAATATTAATGTATTCTATCATTTCTGTTTTTCCCAAACGAGGTATTAAGCCCAATTTGTTCCTATAAACTTTAGATCCCTACATGAGGCTTAAATCATAAGTGTGCAATAATATGTCCAACCAAGAAAAACTGGGACTTGCAGGTAAATTAGCCTCCAAGTATATATTTTACGAAAAATTTTCCATTTTGGTGTACCTACCTCACAAATAAATTATAGTTTTGATAGGAATTGAAAAACATTGATACTATGCCTGCAATTTTTGTATATGAAAGACTTATGCCATTATTTGTTTTTTATAAATAATTAATTGGTTTATTCAATAATATTGTAAATGATTGGGACTTGGAAATGAACGTTAAAAAAGCACATAAAACATAATTTTATCTAATTATATTTACTATTTGTATATTGCTCATTACTTTTAGCAAAAACAGAAACGATAAAAGCAAATGCAAAATCCAGCTGCGTAGTCAGATTTTAAATAAGATATTGTTTGTCTTTAACAAAGTAATAGCATTTTTTTTATTTCTCGAATTTTATTTAACTCACATGTAGCATTAAAATGACCAGTAGGTACCACCGATTAGAAAAGTGATGATTTTTATAAATAAATTTTTATCAACGGTTGCACCTTCCTCTTTAGTAGTTACTACTGCCATCTATTGTCATTCTGTCTTTACAGTAGTGATATTGTGAAGAGTATGAACTCGATTTTTATTTATTTTTTTTTTGTACGGCTATTACTTTCATATTTTATGCTGATTGCTCTCACACTGAAGAAGAAATTCCAATTGATCAGAATTTCTTCACCAGAATTTTGTTTTTGTTTTTATTATTTTTAAATCTCTACACCTCAGAAGTTCGGTGGATTATAACTATTTTTTCCAATTTTAAATTAAATATAACATACATACTTCACATACACAAACAGTAAAATTGACAAAAAAATATTATTATAGAACGCACAAGACATAATACTAAAATGTATGTGTAGTATGCTTATATAAATATATAAGTATATAGCATAACTTTCACCTGTTGATAATGTGATTCGGATTTGAGCTTTTTTATAATTATCGATATAGTTACGTATAGGCATTAGTATCTATAACTAACAAATCTATTAAAATTATACAAACAAGGATCGATGAAATCAAATCTGAATTAACAAACTCCCTTAAAAGGTATGTCTAGTTTTATCACATACTTAAATCTTTATTTAACCTTTTTACAGAACGGATTTGTCCTTAGCAATAACTATTTATCAAGACCCACGCATTAACATGTAACAGTAATCTGGTGTCAAAAAATTACATTGACAATTTTATCTTGAAAATATATTACTTAATTATGATATAAAATAATCTTTAAACAAGGTTATTAGTTCTTTTATTTTGTGTCGATATTTAATATATATACTAAGTTAAAATAATAATAAATATTTAATACATTAAAAAGAAAAAAACAAACGGCATTATATTTTACCGAAGACGCCTTAAAATAAGCGAAGAAATTATGCAAATACTGGTGCAAGGCAGAGTAAGGTAGATATAATTTTCTACTAAAACGTTTTGTTGAAAAAATAAAATATACATAACAACTTAATAAAACAAGAAAAATCTGCATACAAGATAATGTTAATGAGATAAATATAAATGAGCAAATGTCAAATATGTCATTATAATTACTTGGTTAGGCAGAAATACAATACAATGGAGTGTTTAGTGCATAATAGAGAGTATACCTATATAGAGTGGACCGTCTTTCATTTTCCATAACTTATACCTATCTAGGAAGTCGTAAAAGGTAGATTAAAGTAAAATAATGTTACTTACGTATATTCAAACGCTTGCAGGTAATGCAAACAGATTTAAGATATCTCCTTGCGTTTCAGAAATATTTTGAAAAAAAAAAATGTTAGAATATAGTACATAACATTTTTATATTCAAGATATAAAGCTGGAATTTGGTACTTTCATATAAAAATAAAAAATTTTGGAAAACAACTTTTTATAGTTGTTAGATGTTCTTATTTTTATATAAAGCTTTTTTCTAATTTCGGTGATACAACTGTGTTATAACTATTATCATTTTATTTTTTCTAGAATGGAGCACTTTTTCTAAAAATGTACAGATGATAATTAAATATGTAGAAATAAAACATCTATAAGAAAAGTAAGATTTGCTTTATGTACCTATCCAACATTTCTAAATTGTTGTGTCATTTTCTTTACTGATGAAGTTCATAACCTTCTATATTCGCCAGATCTCAGTATATCCAGATTTCAGGAGTCAGTCAAGTCTACTAAATCGCCTGGATGTAGACTTTAAATGTTTCGTAGGGCTCGGACTTCAACCTATGTACGTTACTTATTATATTATTATTAAGTCGTGTAAATATTTCGATCTATAAATAACGAACTTGACACCAAACTAATTTACAACAAAATTTAACATACTATCGATGCATTACTAGCAGATTACCTCTGAATATTATGAAGTGTACTTTCATGACTTTTAGTGTCAGTTAAATCAAATTACAATTATTACAAACTTGGTGGATTTACCTTTGATATGACTTAGTTGAAGATTTAGGGGTATTTTTTGATTCTAAGCTTTCTTTTGCTACACAAAATATTTCAAGAACGCTTAAAAAATCGTAGGTTTTTTTGTTCGTAATATATGATGAAATTTCAAAACCCTGATACTCTCTACTTACTTTTTACTGCTTTTGTCAGATCTAAACTTGAATATGTTTTATTGATTTGTATTGAAAAAGTCCAACTTATATTTGCACTTGATCGACATTATCCGCCGAGGGATTTTCCAGAAAAACCATCTCAGAAACGTTTTAATACGTACAGTTACGAAATTATAAATTTTCATATTCTCCGATTAGATCTTATTCAAATAAAAAAATGTATGATTGCAGATTAAACATAGGTACTCAATACTAGGTACTGTTCAATTGTAGCACAGATAAAATACTTTCTAGTGTACCGCCTTAAGTTAATCTTATTTATTAATTTTATAGTTTTTAACATTTTTTGGTAATTTCTTATTAGTTTGTTTAATAATTGTTCTGACATATAATATATCTAATTATGTTTGGAATCGGTTACTGCTTCTTTTTATTCATATTTTGTTTGTTTTGTGGTTTTAGTCAAAAACCGTTTTTTTTACTATTTTGTCTGTTTTATTCTGCAATAGCGAAATAGTGGCGCTAGATATTTACATGCAGTACAATATACTTTGATCTCAAAGTAGGTACCAAATTTCAGTTCTTTGCATGGATTATAATATAACGGCAGTATTCTAACTTTGTATTATGTAGGTGGGAAACTAATAACGATCCACCATGTATACTTAGTTATAAAACCTGAATACGAATTTTAAATAAGTGTTTTGTCCAAGTAATATTTATCCTTTGTAGTATCTGCTTTGCAAATAAATATCTGCTTGTAATTAAGCGTGACTCAGTCTTCATTTCAGTTTTAAAATAATCACTTGAGGAAAAAAATGATAGAAATAAATTTGAATCACGCAAAGTTGAACGCACTGTATACACAATGTTGTATAATCAAATTTTGTGTAAAATATTTTGTATGTACGAGGTTTGATGATTTATTATTGAAAGGAATTGGGAAAAATTGTGCGAGTTTACATTTATAAAATAGTTTACAGATATAAATCAATCAGTAGTCACTGAACTAATTTATTTAATTTTGTTTTCTGTTTTATACCAAGTTTTAAAAAGTAAAAAATAATTTGTTTAATTCGAAATGTTAAATAGTTTTCAAACACAGAGTAACTGATGGATATATTGCTCGAATTGTGTCTATCTAGTGTAAGAATTTAGGTGTAATAAATTACCCATTCTAAAATTATATAATAGCGCTTCTATACGACTTTGTCAAAAATAGTTATAAATATTTGTACATAACCACAATAAACACACGCTGTCTAGATATCAGCTGATGGAATACTTAGCACGGCCAACGAGAATCGATAACGTACTGTTAATGATACTTTAATAGTTAGTTTTACAAACATTTTGATTGCAAGTAGTGTGAAATATATCGAGTGAAAAATGTGTTTCATTTGAAAGATAGGTAGAAACACTAACGCGGTAAAAAATATGATAAAAATCCACGTTTGACACGGTTAGAATTGATTTTGATACGGTTTAATAGTTTTAAAACAATGCCCTAGAAGCATCTGCTTCGAAACACCCCTCGTCGTTTTACTCGACCCCTCGGAGATGTAAATAATAGACTAATCGCTTAGAGATTTTCGAATTATCTGGCGGCTTTAATGGCGTAAGTGCAGGGGGATATTTAATTACTTGTTTTAAAATCTATTAATGCGCAATTCTTTTTATCACACCTCAACCTGTTAATTGCAGTTAATACTTTGATATATTTTACACGATCAACAGTACTAATTTTAATATATACATATTAATAAGATTAGATAATGTTTACATACATAATTTATAAGTAATAATATGAACAATATTTCATAGAAATACTGGCAAAATATAGTGCTAAATCTGATAATCATTAAATCCAATCCTCAGCATACAACATTTAAACCAATTCTTTTATTTTTAGTTGTAAAATGATATCATTTTATGTATTTCAGATGTGTTATAATGGTAAAATTTTAAATATTTGATCTAGTGCCTAACTTTTTTTACTATGAATGCACCGTTTCTGAGGAACGAAGCATTTCCGGATCACATGTCTGTATTTACTTTTTTTTGTAAGCGTTGGCCCATCAGTTGACATTTTTGAGATATCCTATCCTGTAAAGTTGACGCAGTGACAGCAGCTTTGTATAGTATAGACTATACATAACTACAGGTACTATATATGACATATATAAGATGTAGGGGAGATCGATGTCATTTGTAACAAAAACTCCTCTAATTATCTTGGAGCCTAAACTATTTGGAGTATTTTCTTGTAAATTTTATTGCTTTTATTGCATAGGCATGTGTGATTGCTTGACGAATCCAAGTTGGCTCCGAAAACAAATAAACTTAAAAGGATAAATTTAGATGCTGATACCATTTTTAACATAGCACAATTGACCGCTGTAGATAGTAACATCTCAAGATGCAGTTGTAAAATATTTTTATTAAGAATAGCATCAATTTTAAGGAAATAGCATTCACTAGAAGTAATTAAATAATTTTTACGAAAGGAATAAACGCTGATGATCAATATAAATGAAATAATCTAACTTCATACTAAGTGCAAGTATTTTTAGAAATGTGGGGCAAAGAAGATCACAATTATTATAAATGAAATAGTAATATTTTTCCCACATGAACAGTGCTGAGCATATTCAGTTATGGATGTTTGGAAGTTTCATTAGTTTTCAATTTTATAAAGCGACTCGCGTGACATTTGTAACATTTCTAATTGAGCGTTATTTTTATCGATAATTTCTTTAGCTGCTTTTTGATAGATATTTATCAGTAATTCTCACGTAAAACAATATAATTGAGACCATCAGATGCCGACTTTTTTAATTTAAATTAATTTGTAAGAAAAAATAAGTTCAGACTATTATAGTAGTTTTCACCTATTCTGAACGCATTGAACAGCACATTTATTTAGTATACGCCTATTTAAGCATTCATAATTTATATATTGCTTAATGTAAATAGTTGTATAAATGCAAATAAATCGTATACTCTTATTTTAAAAATACCTTCTGTCTCCATTAAAATATAAAAGTCCATTACAAAGTATCTACAGATTTATCAATTATTTATACAGATCCGTCATAAATAATTAAAAGTAACGTGACCGGTAATTTTGTTTGAACCAAATTTTTTTTTTACATTGACAAATTTCGGTAAAATTACAAATTATTAAACAATAAAAGCAAAATAACATTAAAGCACAACATTCTGTTTCACCGGCTGGTGATTGGTGCAACTACTCGCGAGATTTTATTCAACCGATCGGCGTTCGTATTATCTAGAGAGTGTAGACGTAACAGTGTGTTATTGTTCATTGTAAACGAATCGTTAATATTGCTGACACTAAGATTTAGGGAATTTAGTTGACAGTAGGAACCGTACAATGTTGGTTGTCTATGCTCGGCGGTCACGTGGCTTGTAATCATTTATGAGGGCCCTGTACCTATTATCGAATAATTATAACTATCAATACTGTTTGTTAAATACACAATTTCCAGTTCTTTCAGTATAGCTGTAAAATAGAAAGCGTTGATTTAGGGACGATTAAATTAAGAGTTACACAGGGTGTTACAAAATGTTGTTCAGAAAATTGTAGAGCAAATTATACATTCGAAAAAAATTCCTAGGTTCGCAAATGCTTTGTTTTTGAAACAGATAATCTCAAAAAAATGTTATTAATGTTATCGACATGTTATTGGTAACATTAATAAAGTGAGTTTATTGTTAATACTTTCTTGTAAATTTGGACAATTAGGTTTTAATACAAATGTAGGTACATTGAAGTGAAGATACAAGAGTTTGATAATAAATGTTTAATGTTTCTTTAAAAATTATTTGCATGATATTTATAAATCTTCAATAGCTCGAAAACCGCTAGCTAAATGGCAAATGTGCAATAGAAAAACCAGTGGCGTAGATTTTCTGGTCAAAAATCAATAGGCACTCCCGCATATCTACGCTCCTGATGGCTCTGAAATGCAATCGATTATACTAAATTATAACCTATGTATCATAAATATATTAACCCAAATTTAAACGATTTCCAATGAAAAAATTAGAAATTATCAATAAAAAACATATTTTTTCATTTAGTTTTTGACACCCTCTATTTCGGAAACGAAGCATTTGGGGATCTATGTTTATAGGAATTTTTTCTCGTACTTTTGAATGTAGAATCTGCTCTAGAATTCTCTAAAGAACATTTGCAACACCCTGTATCTCTGATCTGTCTGAAAATTTTTCTCATTTCCTTGTATGTATTCAAAAATTAAGATGTTTGCATCTACCAACTTACATTGTACCTAATGAAAACTGAATTCTTTGCCTACAATATTCGAATCGAATATCTGTAGTAAATAGAACAGAATGAATAGAATGTCTGTTGTAAATTTTCACTACATTATTCACTTATGAAGTTAAAGAAACTATATATCTTCTAGTTAACTACATACATAGGTATTGCATCTGAAATTACTTTATTAGATATTTGTTTCTTTTTGTAGTAATCTTAATTTCATCATATCTATTAAGTTGTATGACTACTATTGTTTTAATAAATTTTCAGAGAAGAGACAATTAACTGACAGGAAATTCTGTTGTGTAAAAGA
Source organism: Anoplophora glabripennis (assembly GCF_000390285.2). Lineage (NCBI taxonomy): Eukaryota > Metazoa > Arthropoda > Insecta > Coleoptera > Cerambycidae > Anoplophora > Anoplophora glabripennis. The sequence continues at coordinate 329,977 of NW_019417609.1, forward strand.
ACGTTGCAAATGTTATAATTACATATATCGAATACCTATGAAGATATATGCAGAATTCCAGTTACTATATTGTCAAGGTTTTATTTGTTGCTACTACAAATACAACATTGAGAGATGACTCAAAAATCAGAGTAAGAAATATGTTTTATTTCATAACGTGGTTAATGTCAAATTCCTTCAGAACAGCAAGAAGGATATTGTTCCAATATCTCAATAAAATGTCTCACGAAAATATCAAAGAAGATAAATATTGTACAGTGACGAAAGAAGTGAGCGTAAATTAATAGGAAGATAAAAATAGTTACATATACTATTGTCTTCCATCTGACGGTTGCGGTTATTGTGTCATGTTTCATTTATAGGTATATATTGTACTACTAATAATATTTATAGATTAAAGTAAAGATTTATGTACATGTACTACAGAAATTAAGTGTTCTTGTATTATTTTTAATTGATATTCATGAACATAATTGTAATATATTTCTTTTTGAACGAGCTAACACGTACTGCTATTAACTTTACTAACTATAGAAATATAAATTTTGATTGTTTTCTTAAGATGGCGATTAATGTGCTACTTTAAAGCACAAAAGAAACCTTTAAAAATTTCATTCTTCTTCGAGAGGTGCTATTTTAGTTATAGTGTATTTTTGTTCGGAAATAACTAATGAAAGTATTTTCATATAGTCAAAAAGTAACAAAATAGATACGCTAAATATTTGAATTACTTGTTTATAGAAGAATGGTATTGTATCAACACATGTATTTGTATTATAGTTCTCGCATACCTGATATAAATTAGGTGTGGTGCATTTACGTTAAAGCGATTTATATAAAACAATTTATTGCTTCTCCAGATTTTAACGTGGGTGTACATAATATGCTTTGGTAATTTTCATTTAAGTTACAAACACACTTTATAGTCTATTAAATGCAAATAAATAATAGAAATGGGACCGGTAGGGAAAAATTTAAATATGATATACTGTTATACGAAATCACTTAGTAAGTAATTATAATTTTATATATTCGGCCTAATGACAGGAATCAATTAATATTAATTGCTATAACGAACGAATTATGTTCATGTTAAAATTGTAGATTTCCTAGTAGACCATTACACAATAATAGTTTACGGGAAAATAATGCGTTATTGTTTGGTATTTAATAAATTTTTAAACATAGAGATGACATTGAATAATAGTAATTTACGTTTCAGTGTAAACCATTTATGATTAATATACGAATGAGTCAGAGAGAAAAGAAAATATTTTGGGATATGATTGTTTAGGTCAATCTAAAAACAGATTGCTTAAATTTGGTTACTATTCGGAGCTATAGCAATCGAATTTTTAAGAAAACCACAGTGATGAATTTACAGGGTGAGCACAAACAATAAGCAGATATTCTGAAGTAAAAATAAGCAAATAAATTATATAAACTTTGGATATGCACCAATTTCGAAATATGGCCCTCAAAATTTTTAAAAACAGCCTTAAAACATTAAATAATAGCAATGACAGGTTCTCAAAATGATATAAAGTAATGTCAATATTTGTCTATTATAAAACAATAATTTCGCGTTTCATTTGCCAGTTATAGTCTTTCCGATACCAATTGAAGAACTAAGAGGTTGGCAGTATGTACCAGGTTCGGTCGCTGACTCGGCTTTGAAATATTTAAAAAACTTGTTCCCATATTTATTTAGCTGGATATGGCAGTTGAAGAAAGAGCGCGCGAGCAAACGCTGCACAAACACAGCTGCACTGGGCGATTTGGCCATAAATTCAGTTGTCAACAAATGATCTAGCAGTGCAGTGCACAATGCGAAATTTGATGTGATTCAAGTAATTTTAATTTATTATAGTCATCTTCTATTAATCATTTATATTACAATTGCGAAAGGGAGAAATAAGAGGGATATTTTGTTTACTACTCTTTGATAAGGAACAAAACGAAATTTATCATCAATATAATAAAATCGAGGAGGAAATAAATAATTAAATCAAATGAACATAAAAATAGAAATTTTCTACACATTATAAGTATACAAATTATTATAATTTTTTACCTTTAGCAGAAAACTTTTTTAGGGACGCCTATGAAACGCATTAAATTTTATTGCTACGCGTTTTTATACATGTTCAATTGACTTTGTCAATAAAACTATACCCATACTTAATTATACTTGATTAAAAGGGACAAAAAAATTACTCTTGTTAAATTATCATATTTTCATAAATATTGATTGCTTGATATAAAAAGCAATAAGAAATAATTATGAATTTAAACAAGTGAAATTTTTTAGACTTTCGGATATTTTTCTTTTTAATTTATACATTCATAACAATGTCAGACTATAAAGTTTAATCGTTATTATGCAACTCACATGAAAATCAAAAGTAAATATAGAAAATTTACAAAATATTTTTTTTTTCTGAATATGTCACCTTAAGCATATATGCACAAAATATTTCAAAATAATTGTTACGCTTCAAAGCAGCAACTGAAATACTGGATTACCTAAGTTGTGAACCTAACACTGTACCTACTTACAACATGAAAACTGATTTTTTTCAAAAAAATAATGAAGGCCCATCCAGACCAAGGTTAGGTTAGGTTTTTTTATTACTCTTGCCTGAGAAATGTTCTCTTAAAGTTGGTGGTACACTTTTTCATTGGACACCCTGTACTTTCCTGTACTTTGCATTTCCCAGATATTGACTTTATTTCTTATACATTTGTCTTCTTCTATCCTTATAAAATGTTATCCAGGGAGCTCAGGTAGGGAGATTGTGATGGCTACTTACCATCAAACAGCTCATTATGCCGGTTGCTGCCTTCACTTCCATGATGAAGCCAGCTGTAATGAGAAAGAAATACATGAATAATGCAATTTCTGAATAGAAACCAAAAATGTTACATATTGCGTTGTTGTGAGTTTCCGGATTTCTGTCGTAAATAGGTCCTTCTTTTACACTCTATATTCTGTGATTGTAAACCAGAAACGGCAAGCACGGCATACTATCAAAATGGAATGACTCAAATTTAAATTGAACAGTTTTCTTTCTACTGACTAAAACGTGACTAGTTGAATTTAAAACTATTTAATTACAAGTTTTTATCCATGCCGAACTGATTTAAATCACATCCATTAGTTACATTATCCTTCAGCTTACCCAAAATACGTCCATTTGGAAATGGAGAACTAAATAACTTATCTTTATATATTTGCATTGAGGTGTGACTGTGTTGTGAAAAGCGGGTACGCAATTAAAATAATCCGGTCTATCAATCACTAATCAAGCAAAAACAAATTATAGCGCCACTAGAAAACACAGGGACCATTGGCATCGACTACTGAGCCTCGCACAAACATGTAAGAGAAACAGAAGATTAAACCGACAAGTCTATCAATCAATTCAGTCGCCTTCGATAATGTTTTGATTGTGGAAATCTATACTTCCCTCAAAATTTGATTTATTCCAGTTTATTATTATAACACTTCTCTATATAAACTCACAAATAAATAACGATTTATCTAAATATTTAAAAGCACCATTGCGTTTGCAGAATTCGCTGGAATTTGAAAATTTTCAATTTTTTGGTGGTTTCAACAAAGAAAGTCCATAGCAATAAAAATGATTATCCGGCTATGTTCGTTGCAAGTATAATACTATCTGATTTGAAAATAGTAAAGTAGTTAGAGGTATAAAACTAAAAACGATCCCATGTTTGCTTAAAATCTGTGACAGTATTTTTAAGACGAATAAGAAATGTTACATTCTATTTACAAATTTTTGTGTAATTTAAAATTAATTTGAAAAACCAAGATTTAAAACCCAAAATGTATTGATCAATGCTTTCTGGGCGAATTTCATGTCGATCTTTATCTTGGATGATCAGTCATAGGAAAAATAAAAGTTTAATTTATGGTTGAAAAGATCAGAGGATAAGTCTATACCGATGACGTGGCAACTAGGTAGATGATTATTCTATCAAGTATAGGAGTTAATTTTTTGTTATTCGAAATATTTAATGATTTCAATATGATCGGTATGTTATTTTATAAAGTTACTTATTTATGGCATATGTTTTTTATTTATTGTGTTTTGCCACCTGTGATAAAATTTAAAAACTAATTAAATAAGTGATGACCGATAAACAAAAACTCATTATCAATTCAGAAAACCAAAATAGATTGATTTTCACTACGTGAACAACTGTGGCAAAATTATTTTCATAAAAATAACTTTCATGTTCCTTTTGAGGCAAGGGATTATTTACTTATTTTTTAATTTTTTTCATAGGTTGCAGCATATCCAATAAATGAAGAAGAAAAGAGACCAGTGGTTGCTTTTTTTTCAGTAGTATCTGCAATACAGATTTGTTTTATATTTAAATAACTACCCAGACCGACAAAATTTTAAACTAGACACCTGGTCATATTTTCCCAAAAGTATTTAACGAGCTGAATCCAAGTCCGACCTTGGAATTGCTCCATCTAGTTAGGTTTATGAGATATCCTTATGACGAAGTAATTTTCTTCAAATAAATCGTTACTACTCTGTCCCGCCAAAGTTCATTTTGGATCTTCTTTCTTCTACAAGAAATCGTTAGTTCAAAGTGATTAGTTTGGCGCACTTATCAATATTCGTAAATGGAGTAATATCAGGTGAATACAGAGAGAAAACTCAAATTAGAAACATCAAAATTCCTACTGTATTTCAGATATTGGGGTTGCTGATTTCGAATCTGAAGTTAGAGTTACAAAATTCAACATGGTGGATCCAATATGAAGGATGGAACCAAGAAATGGTAGAATTTAGAAATTAAACATTTTTTTCGAATAATACACAGTTTCTAGAAGAAATTGTGAGTATAAATTTTATCATTTAAGGTAATATTTTTGATAAAAAAAATCGTGAGGTTTTCAAATTACCATCACTATAATACTTATTCGTTAGCACATAATATGCCGAAGAAATCTATTGCCATCATTTTTGTTATATTCTGAGGTTGTTGAGACTATCGTATGTCTCTGCTATAAAGAATTCTGAACTTGTCGTGGTTGTTAAACTGGCATTACACTTTCGAAACTCAAGATGTAGGATCTAATATGACAGGTGATTCTATAACACCAAAATCACTAAGGACAAGACCGTCGCTATAACTGATATAATAAATTCCTGAACCCCATAGCCCTGTAAAGAAAATTTTTCAATTCCATTGATCTCGAATTTCAGTGATTCTCAGTGACAGTAACTTACGTCAGTAGTAGACACATTGATGTAAGTAGGTATTTCTAAATTCACTAAATTTTTACCTTTAGATAACCATTATCTCAAGTTTCATTACTCAAAGTTAAGTACATTCAGAAATATTTTAGAAAATGTCACATTTCTTTCAATTCATATTCGTATTTCCATCACACAAATTGAAATTTTAGGACTGAGTAATTAATCCTAAAACTGTGCGGGTAACTTTAGTTGGTAAGAATTTATTACAGTTTTAATAAATATTTTCAATTAACTTGTAGGTAGTTATTTAAGATACAAGAGAGTATCACTCTTTATTGCACGAACTTCTTGGTTAAAAACACGTACCAAACGAGAGTTATTAAGAGGTGCGTTTTATCTTTGATAGAACAAATTCTCATAAGAAATGGTAAGTTTTCTTATATGAAGTTGCAGCCTGTAGAGTACCATACCAATAAATCAAAAGTGTTTAGCAGAGGTGAAATAAACATTAGCGTTGTAGAAGATATCGTTAGTATATCGATAGGGAAAAGGTAAAAGCCAACAGAGTTCGAAGAAAGTACAAAGCCCAATTGTTAAACAATATCATAGGTTGCCCAATCTACAGTAGTAGAGTATATAGTATATATAACACTGGAGAGTCACCTGCAACCATTCATGCAAGTGCAGGAGGAGTAATGGTGATGGGTAGAAGTCATCGGTGGTGGCAGAAACGATTGAAAATAAAATTGCGATATCAAAACAAATTTTGTGCATAAGTTGCCCATTACATGTGTGTCCTGTTCATTGCAAAATAAAAGGTGTCCCAAAAGTAACGCAAGATTTGAATTGTGCGCTATTTTCATTACGAAGAGTTGGTAGTATTGTGCAGGGTCACATGTTGTAGTAAACACGTTGCGGTTAGGCAAAATGAAGCGCGACGGATGAGCGAGTGAAGATTGTGAAAATTCTTACAAATACGGAGAGTGTGTAGCTGAGACTGTGCGCAAATTACATGGAATTTTTAGTAGAAGGAACGCCCCAAATGAAACAACTGTGAAAGGATTATTTGCGAAATTTGAACAAAAAGGTTCGCTCGCAGACAATAGAAAAACGGGCTGGCTTCGTACTAGTCGTTCAGCCGAAAATATTGTTATGGTGAGTGATAGTGTGGCGGAAATTCCTTTTACCTCAGTGCGCCATCGGTCACTGCAATTAAACGATTCAAAAGTGGACGATGATTTTGCTAAGAAAATTGTATTTAGCGACGAGGTGCATTTCCATCTTAGTGGACAAGCATCACTGTCGAATTTGGGACAGAAACAATAACCAGCCACAAACACAGGTACATCTGAACGTTCTTGGCTCGTTGCATATCGGGCGCGCGAGTCTAACACGTACGTTAAGGGGGAAAAAATAACACGCTCTAAGTCTTGCGCTACGTGACGTCCAAGATAGCACGTCTACTCTTGTTATGTTTTTACGTGTGTGGCTGATATTTTGGAGTAAAGCGATTTTGGACCCAGTTCATAGAAATATATAGGAAACATCCAGCACTCTGGATGATTAAAAGCAAAGACCATACTAATAAAAATTTGAAAGACAAGGGTCACCGTAAATTAATCCAGTTGTGTAAGCAAGTAGTAGCAAGCCCTGATAAAAATTTTGTTTGCAAAAAAATTCAGTCTATACGAAGCGAAAGTATATATTTTTTCTTTTTTATAGCCAGTTTTTTCCCATTTCCTTCTATTTTTTCCATTGTCTATGATTCCAAAGTACGTAAAGGCTATTGCTACAATTTTTTGCTGTTATCCTTTTTCCGCCATTGTCGAGCCACATCAAAATATCAACCACGTTTGAAATCCAGGCTCGCGTTAATTTTGATCAAGTACGTCAATATTGATGTCCATAAACACATACCCTTGGTATGTACGTCAAAAACTCTCATCAAAGTATTGCCATTTAATATTTTCGTTAATGAACAACAGCGTTCTTGGCTCGCTACAGATTTGGCTCGCATGCCATGCTAAAACCTTCTCCAAGACGTTGTCTGTGTGGCCGGGTAATCTTCGAATCATTCAAGACCGATCACTGTATAGCCAAAGAGTGACAGTGTGGTATGGATTTTATGCTGATGGTCCGTTCTTATTTGTAATGCATTTTACTCGCTTATCCGTCGTATAACGCTCCATTTTGTCTAATCACAACGTGTTTGCTACATGTGACCCTGCACAATGCTGCCAACTATTTGGAATGAAAGTTGCACATAATTCAAATCCTGCGTTACTTTTGGGACACTCTTTAAATGTACCTACGCATTGGTAAAAACAAAAGTGTGCAATAAAAGTTTTTATGATGCCTGTATTTATTTGTTTAGGGTATTTTTCGTTTTTCTTTATTTTTATTGGGTATTTTACACCAGTAAAAAAAAATTAAAATTAAAAATTTGTATTGCATGCATAGTTTTTGACACGATCTGTAAATAAATGTATCCATGATGCATGGTTGTTTGCAATTATATTAAGTAAATTAAAGTGCAGATGTGTCATTTCGTTAAAACTGAAAATGATACTAATGAATATTGAACAATTCCTTATAATTTCATTTCAACTTAAAAAATGCGGAAGCTTTAATTACTTTCATCTAGTTAAATGCAATTGACTAGCATATTTTGATTGCATTGCCGATTTATAAAATTAGAGTGGTTTACATCAGCGGGAAATTATTTTTGGCTTCTCACCTTGATGAATTTTTGATACCCACTATTTATCAGAAATTAGTAATCTTGTTATTAAAGACGTTAAATAGTGTTGAAAATATTTTTATTGTTATTTTAAGCTGGTCGGCATAAAATAAAGGAGCGAATTAATTTTCTACAAGATCTGCTAAACATCTTGACAAACAAGTATAAAATATGAGCTCCGTGAAAACGCCGGTGCTGCATATATAAAATATTTAGTACCAAAGAAGTATTGCATGCGATGTAGGACTTTTTATTGTTGTGCCGGGTCCGACTTTTGTGCGCTATGTGATAAATAAAATGGAACTTCTTTTATACTATTTGCGACTAAATGAATACCGAAACACGTCACCGAAAGATAGAGTTTAATTGAACACGAATAAAGCCGCTCAAAAATGTCCATCGTCCGATACACGATTTAGACCTACCAGGCAGACAACACAAAATAAATCATCAATCACCCGTGCCTTGAAACAGTTGAAACAAAGCCGTATAAAAGCAGCGGGAAATACGAACTCTAAGATTCTAACGAGACTATACTTAGCGAAAGATGCATTGTATCGGACTTTTTATCCCGTACAAAAACTATTACTACAGATTTCATAAATAGATGATGGATTGGTTGTTGCAGATGGTTGGCTGCTATTGTTTTGTTCAATGAAACCAATCTAAAGTTGAATGTAATCGACGTGATTTTAGTATTAACCTTAAAATGGCTTGTAAAGCAAGTAACCGTTTTAAATATCCTTTATATGAATACCACGTTTTCGGTAGCTAATGATGTATGAATTGAAACTAATGAACATATACAAATTACATCAGAGGGAAACAAAAACTCGTTAATAACCGCATCGACTAATATTTTTGTAGGCTATCAATCAAACATATATAACTATATAGAAATAAAGATCGCACGGCGTAACCAATCGTTGGCTCATCTAATATTCTAAAATATTAAAATATGCTTGTAAAATTCGTTTTAATAAAAACAAGGAAATGTTTTATTCTTAAAGGTCGAGGAGTTTTTTAATAGGATGTCATAAGTTCAGGAACATATACCGCAATTAATTTAAAGACTTTGAAAACAGCTGAATAAATGCATGCATAACTCGGCTTTGTTTGATACCCAGAACATCTAGTGGACAATACAGAATTTTGGAAACTAATATTATTTTTCAAAATTTGAAGGAAGAACACAAAGACTAATTAACGTTAAAATACTTAAACAAATCTTAATAATGCATTCTGCGTTACAAATTAACGACAAAGTTACTATGGTTCGGAAATGCTTAGTTTTCAAGATAGGGAGTGTTAAATTCAAAAGCTGTCCGGAAACTGCAAATTGGGAAATAAGCGTTCATGCTCACATTATTCTTTCTCTTTTATTAGATTTAATTGTGGAACAGAAAAGTTAGGAAACATTTAATGTAGGTATACCGAGTGGTTAAGCGAGAATTGACTATTTTTTTTGTTATTATGTGGCAAAAATAATTAAACATCATGTTACTGATCCAACATGCTTATCTTTTTAATGGAACACTTTACATATTTTCATATACATATTTAGAAAAATATGCATTGTTGGAGATCCATCCGTCTATAACAGCCTTGTATTATAGTAAATGTAAGTATATCGGTGGTTAGCGAAAATTGGCTACATTTTTCTCAAAAAACTATTACACCAATATGAAGCATCAGATTTTCTACCTTTGGAAAAATACAAAAAGGTTGGAAGAGAAAGAGGAAACGAAGGCTGCAATTTATCTGAGCAAAGGCTATCATTTTACGCGAATGGTTGACTAATCTTATATAGACTAAGCTCTAAACTTGTAGGATAACATAGCTGCACTGTAGATGATTTGTTCAACTACAAAATGGTGTAGTAGATGGGTACGAGAAGTGGCAAATTGATATGTATTATTTGTATCTTCTTAAATCTACGAAAATATATGTTTTAATATTTATTCAGAGTGCAGCTTATAATCTAGCTACACATTTATACTTATTTTGAGTATTTTGGTTAACAAATTAAAGAAAAAAAATCTATAAACATGTGTATGAAAATGCTTTGTTCTCAAAAAAGAGGGTGTTAAATTCAAAATAAATAGTGGTTTTCTAAAATACAGGAAAATGGCTGAATAGGTACGTATTTTTAAGACAATTTGTATTTTTGCTCATAGTGTGTGCCACTTTTGTCCTGTATATTTACAAAATGTGTGCAATAAAGTTTATATGTACTGGCTTTATATGTAACAAAAATATATTTCTTATAAGGTCGTTTAAAAAAATATTTAAAAAATTGTACATACCTATTGTTTTTTTTTTCACTTTCACTTTCACTTTCACTTTTGTACTATTGACTAACTAAATGTACTGTTTTAAAGCAATTTTTTATGTAATCTTGGCGATTCTTTTGAATTTACTTTAAAAGCAAATTTTCTTGTCTTCATTAGGTGTAAAACATTGAATTATCCTTTCTTTGAAATTGTTATATAACACAAGGAGGATATTGTAAAACATGAATTTTGGAACTCGCTCAAAAGATAACACAGTAGTTATATATTCATATTTCATTCCATCTATATCTAACTTTTGTTATCGAAAATTGTGCTTCAGTTTGTTTAAATTTCAATATTATTAGGTTTTCCAAAAGAGTGTCAATTTAATAAAAGAAATAGAAGGAATTTACAGATCATTATTAACTGAATATGTGGTTCAATCATGTCAATTTCCTATACCTATATGTAATTGAAATAATACTAAATTGATTCAGATCAACGGACTCATACGTTTAGTAGTGAACTCACCAACCTTCTCGAAAAGTTTTCAGTCAACTACAGTTTAGCTGGCTTCTACCCAAATCCTATAATGGCACATCTGTAACTTCAAACACTTCTATTCTGCATAAAACTTCAGCTATCCAATCTATAGTAAAACTCCTGTCGTTCAGTTAGGTTCTACCTTAGCAGTTTCTTTCTGTCTTAAATTACTGTATTAAATTACCACAACCAATCTCAACTACGATTAGGACTGCTGTCATTCAAGAGGCTACTAAATTTTTTTCGTCAGGATGGCCAATATAGTGAGGGTTATTCCAGATAAATATTCATTCTATAATAATTAACTTGTAGCTATAAAGGAAATTCTGTAACTATATGGAACTTAATAACAATATAATTCTACCGGAGACCTCAGTGGATACACATGTACACCACACCACACGTGTCATAACGTCAAGTTGCTTTTGAAATAATTCAAGTAGTCGCGTTATCCATGAATGAATGAAATATTATTTATAGTACATGCATTACCTGTACTGGTTATAACTTGAAATAAAAAATTCTTTATCATTTTCCAGACATGATTAGACTCCAACTTTTTTCAAGCACTTTAGTTGCACCCTGTACATTTTAATGTATTGTCTGTTAATAAGCGATTGAATCAAGATACGAAATATAAAGAGGGTAACTTCAATATGCTTAATCTTTTGTTTAGGTAACGTTGTAAGTTTCCTTTCATTAATCCAACTTAATTGCGCAATACGGAACGACAAAACCAGAATTGTCAAAGGATTTTGATTTACGATATTCAAATACTAAAAATTATCAGGCTTTTAACAATTCACCCTCCAAATGCGATGATCGTTCCGAAACCCAGGGGTGAGGGAGGACACATCAGAGAGGAAATAGACAGACAGTTATAAATGGATAGAAAAATTATCAGAGCATTTCTTATTCGATCCAAACACTATACAAACATTGCATTAACTCGTGCCAACCTTCAAAATAAAATTCTTTTCTAAATTGTCATTCACCCCTCGAGGATTTTTTAATAGACAACTGACATTGCGTCCCAAACTGTTTATTTATCATTCAGTGCAGTTTTTTTATCGATGTATTCAATGCAGATCTGCTTTTTAAAGAAAGAAGGCTTATTGAATTTACTTTAGGTACTATTTCTAAAAATTAAATGGATTTAAAACATTTGTGGAAAATCTATTTTATTAAATGTTTATTAACATGTCTTATTATCTGATACATGCATTTTTTAATTGACGTGACACGTGTCTTTTAAGAATTTTATCTTACAGAAATGATACTTTTTTTGCCTTATCGATGGGACATAATATTATAACGAAATTCCAATCGCATATCGCTAAATATCTCCATTAGCGCGCGTAATTCAAAAAGTTCAGTTATTTTATTAACAGACTTCGTATAAGCCGTAGTTATAGTGAAATTCATATATTCAACTATTTTTTTTTTGTCACTGACAGTTCAATTAAAAAAAATCAATTTTAGCATTTTGCACTAAATGCTATTATTTGATTGTTACTTACATATGTCAAATGCAATGAAATTATATAAATAGAATTTTACACATATTCAATAACGTTAATATAGAAGTTAACAAATGTTCTTAAAATAAATAATTAAAATAACCTAAAAATAACTGGAATAATAAAAAAATAATAATATTGAACTAAACTAGTGGATTCAACATAAAATATAGATGCAAAAAGACTAATTTTTGCGAAACAGAAACTGTTATTCTGTTATTATACTTTACTTACATTGGCATTCAATACTTCATATAGTTATTCGAATCAGGACCCAAAATGCTGCACTTCAGTTATATTCACTGCACTCGCACTTTTAGAAAAAATACTTAGATTTAGGTAAAAATGTACTAAATATAAGTTTTTTAAGAGTAAGAGTGTAATGACAGTCCGTACAATATCTATACATATATTTCAAGGAAAGAATAAGCCAATAAAGTTCTGTTAGCGGAACTACTGTAACAATTTATCGCGGCGGAGGCGTGCTTTGAAATTTTTGTACCTCGGGTGTCGAATGCGGTTAATTTCAAGAAAATGACGCGGGGGTGTATTTGGAATTCTATTTCAACAAATATCGAAAGGATTGTATATGGTTTTTGTTCAAGTATTTCCAAAAACGAGTAAACTTTTCAAAATGCAAAAAACTAAATGTAAATATACTCAATAATTTAACTCGCTACAAGAATTATTTACAGTGTAGAAATAAGTACTAATGGATGAGTGCTATAAGGATTCAAAAATTAACATTTTTTAACTGTTACAGGATCTAATATTAAGCAAATTAATAAAACGAACGATAAGACAGGAAGGTAGCGCATTATAAGATTCTTATGTCCTTAACGCAAGGTAATAAATAAATATATGCAATTTTAAATTTATTTTCGGTTTTAACAAGCCATTAAGGATTCCTTAAATACCTCAGGGAATAGTTCCACAACAATTCCCACACGTCAAGTTTTCTCTTATAAAATTTATGTACCGACGTCGCATAATTAGAATTTGATTAATTTTTATGTTTAGCGAACGGCTTATAAAAGTGAACGTTTACGGGCAGACACAAAAACATGCTCCCCGCAAACACCAGGTATTAGAAAAAGCTTTTTATAAGCCACTTTTCAAGCGTATAGGTTAGGTTTCCTATCGTACATTCAGTTATTTATAATCTGGAATATTTAACTACAACTGTTTGTAATTTACGAGGTCACAGCAAGATTTATGGTACTGGATTCTTATACGTTTCGGATTAAAACAGTCTCGAATTTTTATATAACCAAACAACAGGTATGTGAATAAATTATTGCTTCTCATAGTAGCATTTACTTTTAAAAGAAATATATGCATATTTATACTTTATTAGGAGAAGCGACAGAGATTGTTATCGTTTAATTTATTATGATTTATGATTATGACAAAATTATCACTTAATATATTGCTAAATATGTATGTGCATACTTGTAATTAACCGTGCGTTTCCTTTTCGCTCACTGATTTAACTGCTCATAGAGTTTGAATAAATTACTAGATCATTGGTTACTTTGACGCCACACGTTATGTAAAATTGCCTTATACAAGTAAAGTTACATCAAGTACGTAATTTTACAGATTTTGTGTAATTAATTCAAAATGTAAATTCACAAATCGATATTTGTATACTTGCGACAGAAACAAGAAAACTATGAAGTAAAAAAAATCAATGCATTATTTCGTTATATCATTTCTATGAAAATATGCTATTTGTAGATGTTTATATTTTTCCAAGATAACAAAATACGACATACCTGAAAGGAGGAAGAATAACATTAAATATACAGGGTGTTCCGCATAAGAACCGACACAGGGCAGGTGCATGTAGGAGTGTCCAAAATATTGTAATTTAACCAAACTTATCTATATACAAAGTTGCACCCCGTGAGGAGTTATTAGCCCCCAAAGTGGGGCCCTAAATTTCGAAAAAAAATAATATCTCTGCAACACTTTACCGCAGAAGAACCAAATGTGGTATATGATTTAGGTTTATTACTGGTCTTATTTGACTATGATTTAAAGTTAATTGAAGCACTACAAGGTGTTCATTGGGGATGACTCACCCCTAAAATTGCACCGATTTTTATTTTTATTTTTTTCATTGACCGAATTGAAAAATATTGATATTAATTTAGTGTAGAATTTAATTTTAATTTTGTTTACTCTTGTTAAATAAAAAAAATGGTTTTCAAGAAAAACCGTATTAACTAACACAAGATTTTAATAGTGTTCATTACAAAATAATCGAAAAGTCAGTAATAGGCTTTATATTTTAAATTTGAAAATTTGCCAAATAAATTTTACTTCACTTCTCTCTTAATTTTACAAAAAGAATACAAGTACCTAGGTAGTTTTTAAATAAGCGAATATTGTATTAAGTAAAAAACACAAATAAATAATAAAAATAATAATTGATATATTTTCAACAACAATCAGAGGCAATTGTTGAAATAAAATAATTTTATTACTAACTGACAAGTTTGTAAGATAAATTCATTGCCTACTGACTTTCCGATTATTTTCTAATAAACATGTAAAAATGCCAAAATTGCCATTTTTGAGGTTACCTATGTTATATGGATAGGTAATTTTTTTGCTAAAACCATTAGTGGGATTTTAACATTTTAACTTACTCTTTAAAACGCGCTTATATACCGGGTGGTTCAGTTTGGTATTCGCCCTGTAGCTCCTTTTTTTTTAACAAATAGCTATAACAAACCCTATATATTTTTAAATCGCCGCTCAAACTCTATCAAATGACATTATTAGATCGACCCCATGATAACATATGTCAAAATTGCTACAGTCAACTCTTTTTGTTCAAATGGCACACTATATATTTTTTATCAATTCTGGAAGATATTTTTTCTGCGTTTAGCTATGTAAGGGAGTCTACAGTTTCATTAGAAATATTGTTAGAAAGACAGCAAAAAAGATTAACCCTACTTTTCGTAGCTTTATTCTGAAAATGATAGCCAGCTGTGGAAACAAAATACTATGTTTTTAAAGTAACATATTTTATTTTTAATACAGTAATATAACAATTTAAAACAATATTTATTTCAAATGTTCAAAATGACCTCCATTCGCTTTCAAACACAGAATAGTTGTGTTTATCACTCCCTCTTTACAAACACATTCTAGTGTTTCTTCATTTAATCTCCGTCATTCTACTCTCATTCTGTTTTTAAGGCTATCAATATCATTTAAAGGCGAAGAGTAGACTTTTTATTTTAGGTAAGGCCAACGAAAGAAATCTATAGGAGTGAGATCCGGAGATCTAGCAGGCCATTTAACATCTTTATCTAATGTTCTTCATATCTTGCCCTTCTGGGTTTAAAACTCTTCCTTTCTTTTGAAAACTTCCATCTGCCGCCAAATTCATAGCTAACTTTCCGAAAATTTTATCTGACCGAAGTTGTGTCTGCGGAAAACGATGTTGACATAATTGCCTGGCAGCGTTAGCATTCTTTGAGCACTCTCCATAAATTAAAATCATATCCAGTTTTTCTTGGTTACTGTAAGTATTGATATTATAATTACTTATAGATAGAATATAATATAATATAAATGTCAATTATTTTGACAAACCGTTGTTTAGAAACGTCAAAATTCAGTTGTTTCCGCAGCTGGCTATTATTTTCAGAATAAAGCTACTGAAAGTGCGGTTCATCTTTTTGCTGTTTTTCTAGCAATATTTATAATGAAACTATAGACTTCCTTATATAGCTCAACGCAGAAAAAAAATCTAAATACCAGAATTGATAAAAAAAATATATAGTGTGCCATTTGAACAAAAACAGTTGATTATAGCAACTTTGACATATGTTACCATAGAGACGATCTAATAACGTCATTTGGTAGAGTTTGAGCGGCGATTTAAAAATATATAGAATTTGTTGTAGCTATTTGTTAACATAAAAGAGATACGAGGCCGCGAAACTGAATCACCCGGTATATCCTGATATCATATAATGTTGAAATTTAGTAGTTTGACTTAGGTATTCTCGATTTTTATACAACACAGCACCACAAACCTAAATTTATCGGCACCCGGAAGTAGAGTTCTTATATATTTTTGGGGTCGCTGATCATGAATCTGAACTTCAAAATACTTTATCACTCCAAATTTTGCAATAAACTTTAAAAAATGTCAAAAAATTAGATATATGGCCGATATTTGCGCATTATATCGATCTGGAAATACATTTACACGCAAAAAAGGCTAATACGCTCAATCCTGAACTCATAAACCCTAAGCACAAAAACCCTAAGTCCATAAACCCATAAGCCCATAAACCCTTAACCCATAAACTCCAAACCCATAAACTCTAAAAATCGAGAAATAAATTTCAACATGCAATTTCTCTAAGACGAATAATGATATCGGGATAAATCCAAGTGCGTTTTAAAGAGTAAGTATAGTACTTTAAGACCCCACTTTATGGTTTCAGCAAAAAATTACCTTTCATGTAACATAACCTCAAATATTAAAAAAAAATCTATTTTGGCACTTTTAGCTTAGGATATCTCGAAAATCAGAGCTAATTGAGAAATTTAGACCTCGGATTCGAATTCAGCGCACCAAAATCCTTTGGGAAAGTATAGTCGTTTGTTGGGTTAAAGTCTTGTCAGCCTGTAAATTAGTTATTTTTTAGATCGTTTAGATAAGTTACATTGTTTAGATTGTGTTAGATTGATAGATTGTTTTTAGAAAATATGTTTTTTACTTTGTCAATTCTGTTTGCAGTAAATTTGTCAAGCTTAAACGAAATTTAAAATTGAAATTGCACTGTTTCCTTTAAAGGGTTGCTCCTAATTTCGTTTGTCGAATTAGCTCTTTATTCGATGCTCATTTTTGTACCGATGACACAAAAATATTATCACTTCAGTTCAGACGTAATAACTCCGCTCCGCTTCTGTTCATCCAAACGTAATGAAATTTTGACAGTACATCAGTGAAGGATCTACTTTTCGAACGCATGCAACTGCCAATAGATGGCCTCATTAGAAATACTACTTTTGAAAAGTCCTGTTTACTTTGGAATGTACCTTGTAAATTTCTTTATTTATTTTGATTTACGGAACATGACCTCAAGGCTTGTCTACTTAGTCCTGAAAAATCTTCTATACTAAATTTTATTTATTGTCTAGGTAACATATAAAATATGAAAGAATATAAGAAATCGCATGTACAAATACTGACCTTTTATTATTATATTGTTTTCTAATGTATACTTACCTTTTCCAAAGCGGCGCTTTTTTCGAAGGTATGTTTGTATATAAATCTATGATAAATAGGTCTGGCTGGCATAATAAAATAAAATATAAAGTATGCTGAAGCGATTTAAATTTATAGTGAGAAAGATTTATTACCCCTAAAATAAGTCATTAACCCTTCATATATTCGAAGTTGTAAACTCAGTCACGCAATGTATGTCAAATTAGGATAGCGCGAGAAGCAAGTTCAGCAATATTGTAATTTTAGGGAAAATCCATAACTATTTTTAATGCTAAGTAATGTAATATCAAGCAGAAATAACATTTACTTACTTTGTTAACAAGTTACTATGAATATATACCTATTGTTCTATATTCATTCAGTTGCTTTCTCTTATACCACTTTTTTCTTTTTGTGAATGGGTCGAGAAAAAATGAGGCAATATTTTTCTTGT
Organism: Anoplophora glabripennis; assembly: GCF_000390285.2. Taxonomy (NCBI): domain Eukaryota; kingdom Metazoa; phylum Arthropoda; class Insecta; order Coleoptera; family Cerambycidae; genus Anoplophora; species Anoplophora glabripennis. Next base: position 347,995 of record NW_019417609.1, read on the forward strand.
TTGTTTTCTAATTACTTTTCATATATTTCATAATCCTAATAAATTGTGTCACTAGCTAATAAATATGAAGTGTAATAATTTATGATGACATAACTGAAAGTTGTTAGTTGCCAAATTTCATTAGTCAAGATTTTGGGTGTCCCTACTACCTACGTATGGGAAATTTATATTTTTTGATAAATCATAACAAGGCTTTATGTAATATTCTAACTACTGGTTAGACAAAGGTTATAATATTAATTTTTTTAGTCGCAGTAAAAACAGTGTCACCAATTATTGTGATTCACGAAGGGGAAAATCTGGTTTTATTATTACATGACGTTGCAGGATGACGTACCATAAATGAAATTCTAGATAACAGAATGTTAAAAAAAAACATATTTTTTATATTTTATCTTTGAAATATTGGATTAATTTTTTTTAAGTTGCTAAGATTATGTTTGCCAATATCTCCAAAAGTAATTGATATATCTTATTGAAATTTGGTGGTGTTAATCTTGTAAGTCTTTAAATAGTTTGTTATACAGGACGTTTATTATGCTGCAAACTAGGAATATTTCACAACTCTTTTAGATTAGGATTTTAAGATGTTTAATAAAATTTTCATGTCTTTAATCCCACACAAAAAATATAGGTACTTGTAATTACTTGGCATCGTCATAATTTTGCTAAAGTAAAATGCAGAAATAGTAAATTCTTATACATCGAGGCTATTTTTGAGTGATAATAATAGTAATGGCGATGTTAGAGCAACACCAATACAAGATTTCTCTTTCAAAGATTTAATAATTCATAATTTCAATGGTCACTGAACTAGAAGATTTACAGGGTTAGTTAAATTACAAGAAAGTTGTATATTTTCATGACATTTAGGATTATGAAGAGAAATTGCAGATAAGTTGCATCATTCCTGAAATAAGCTGAAAAAACTGAAAATTTGATTTTTCTTATTTCTTCCATATCTTTTTTATTATTGAATGTAGAGTAATGAAAATCGGTATATAGGTCACATATAGACGATATGCTTACCGAAAACACTTGAGCACTTATTTACAGCTGTAAATTATAGTTTACTTACTTTTGAATAGAAATGTAAAAATTTTCGTTGGTTTTTTCATAGCTGCTACGATCGAATTAAATAAATCAATCAATTGATGTTTTTTGCCCCCTAATAAAGTCCCTTCACCTAAGTATTACCTATACCTACATCGTTGAACTCGAAAAGTAATGATTCTTCTAATGGTACAAAAATTCAATATGGCGTCCATAAGAAAATCAAAATCATCTTATGTATTACTCTAGTTTCAATAAGATATGGAAGAAATAAGAAAAGTCAAACTTTCAGTTTTTTCAGCTTATTTCAGGACCGGTACAATCTATCCCCAACTTCTTTTCATAATTCGAAATAGCATGAAAATATGCAACTTGTTGGTAATGTGTATAACCAATGCTGTAGTACAAGAGATACACACATAAAAAAGTGACCACTCTGTATACCATTTTTAATTTTTAATTAGACAATGATTAATTACTACCTGTTTACTAGATATTGCAGTTACAATTCGATGATAGTGGGGAAATACAGCGTATAGAGTATTTATTTCCCACAATATTAAATATCTTTTGCATATCGACATTTTTGGTATCAAAGAACATTGACTTCCTTTGATAAGATATTTAGGAAAAAATTTTCTGAATTTATTTGAATTAGCTTAAATCTTTAAAATAAAGTAATTAGTTTAACCACTACTATTTAGGTGACTGTTTTGAATTAAAGGATGTACCTAATTTATTAATAAATATAAACTAATGTTCATAGAGGATTTTCGTAGTAAATAGGTATTTATGTTTCTGAGAATTGAGAAGAAGGCAACGTTACCAAACCGTGTATACCAAATTTGTCAGAAATGAGCAAAATTTTGTTAAATACTTTTCAAAATTGAATACAACTAATATGCAGAGAAACAAAGCTGAATCTTTTTCTGTTTGTTGAATTACAAAATCTGTTCGTTGTTGTATTATGACCTATTTAATATCCTGTCCAGAAAAATTTCATAATTGTTTCCTGTTGTAACGCTTTGATGTAGTCCAAAAACTACACTTGATTTATTAGACGATGTCATAAAGCTGCTGTTAGTACAGAATTATAGTCTGAACTAATACATAAATATAAATGTAAGGATTTAGTTAATTATTTATTTTACGCAAATTATACGAAGAAAATTCTCTCCTACTAATGTTTTTAAATGTAAATCAGGAGTTTACTATTTAGTAGAGTAGTAACATTTTTATTTATAGAACGAGAAGCGGTTACTTGAGACGTGCTTAAAAGATAAATGTATTGTCATTATCATAATTGTTTATAATAATTCTCGCAATAACTTTTTATTATTTACATCATTAAACAGCTTATCTTTCTACAAACAAAATGAAAAATCTTTGAAGACATTTATTAATGGATTTTAAAATAATATAGTAAGATAAGGACATACATTTATTATACAAATATATCTATAATGTGCAATTTACTTATCAATCCAAGATTTACACTTGTCGTTTATTTCCATTAATATGGTTTCCTTCTGAAAATGCTAATAACAGTTATTATATCATTAAACATCTATTAATTCAGTGTGTTTTATACTCAAATTACATAATAAGTAGTTATTATACGCTTTATTTAGTTCTAAATTTGTATCAAATATTGTGAATTTTATAATTAGTCATATTTAATTATAGATATTAACACTTGCTTCTAAATATATGAATGTTGTAATATTAAGTGTCGTGTAACACAAATATAGTATTTCATATGTATATTTTTTGAATATATGAACATCTGTGTTTGATGATAACAATAGTATCGAGAGGTCAGCAGAATTTTTTTATAACTTTATACTTTTGATAATTTGAATGAAGCGTAGAATAAAGTAAAACTTTTTTTTTTATACAGATGACAACTTACAGTAATGTGATATTTTTATATTTATTAAGCAAAAAAGAATTGTAAGGGATTTAAATGTAAAAGTTTATCAGAAAGTTAACTCATTAGCATAACAGAAATGTACGTCAAAGAGCCGTGTGATGTAAAGGTATAGTCAGTTTATGTTTATGGTCAGCATTGATTACATGTAATATGGTATTTTATTACGAGGAATAAATATATTTTTTAATGGTTAATGTCAAATAAAATTGCCGAAATGATAAAGTTCCCCATCGTCCATTTAGTCAATTAATTTCAAGTAACGTACAACAAATATGATCATACTTCTTAAATTGTATGCTTCCACTAAATTTTAATTTTGCAAACACTATAATGACTACAATTTAATTGATTTAAGGAGGGCGTTTTTATGAGTAATTTTTAGTGATTAATTTTCTGTGAATTTATAGCAATTTTTTGACAAGGATTTCAGAAAATCTAAGTAAGTTAGAAACTATATTTCTTCACTGTACCAGTTATACAAATTTTCTCCAGGGTATAAGACAGTTTATAAGCTGACAATAGATTTAGAATAAGGAAAAAAGTATATTTTATTTCCTATGTTTATCATTACATGTCCTGAACTTTCCAGAAAATATCGTATGAACATAATCACACCCCGCAGATTGCGTCTATGAAGCTATTAAGACATATTATTAATTATAATTATTAAGTACATTTACAAAATTCAACGAAACAGGAAAGGTACATTCCGATGTTTACATGGCTGCTCATGTTTATTGTGATCTTTCACTCCGAAACATTAGAGGAACACCTGTATTTCAACATTTTTATAGTTGTATGGGTTTTCTTGTTCTATCATTCTCTTATTAAAAGTGTGACTTCTTGTCTATAAAACGTCAGACTTAAAAATACCTACCTACTATTATGTTTATTTGGAAAACAGTATCTACGTTTAGGAAACCTTCTATGAAATCATTTTTTTGTACCAATAATATATTTATTTAACTGTTTTCTGTACAAAGTCAAATTTCAGAAAAGAAAAATAATCGCAAAAATAATTATCTGATAGTAATGATTTCTGGATTATTTTCCAGTACCTTAGAACAGAAAATAGGCACAAGATGTAGACAAAAGACATAAAAAAATAAAGATAAGTAGTGGAGTAAATATTGGAACACACCTAAACTTCTAAAAAATTTTGGAAGAGATTACCAAGCGGATGGAAAAGTGAAACATTATATAATAGAATTAATATCTATGGTACTAAATTAAAAGGTCTTCTATAAGCTTTATTCTTACATGATATTTCATTTGTTGCCAATGAATTAATTACGAATTATGTTTTATTTTAAGATTAGTATAAAACTTTACAAAACGTGTAGCTCTTCATACTAATTTTAAAATAAAATATAATTTTTAATTAATTTAGTGTTACCTTATCCATTTCCGTTATTCTTCCAGATACGCATATCGTGTAAGAATAAAAATTGTAGAGACTTTTTAAATTATGACCGTTGCGCTATTTTTAATGGAACCCTTAACATATTTTGACATAATTTGGACAGAAATATGACGATTACAGTAATGTAAAGTCTCATAGATCTGACTCTAATATTAAAGAAAATATTATGAAAAGGTTATGCCGTCAGGTCAATTCGTTAGACCATTACGACCTGTTATCTAGGAACTACTCTCTTTTCTATCACATAAGGCTTATAGCATATATTTTGACCATATTTCTTTTATTCTTACATAGACTCATCATCAGGTCACCCACAATCTCATCAATACAAATAGGAAAAAATATACACGTCTGTAATTCGATGCTCAACTGTTTTTTGTAATAACAGGTATTAAAAACTAAAAAGTTTCTTAAAGCATTATTCTGTTCTTACATCGCAAAATAACTGAGGATAAGGGATGAAACTTACATCCCATATCGAGAGTAATTTCTTAGCAGATTTAGTTTAATAATCATGTATTTAATAAAAATGAAAGGCAATGAAATAGTTTTATTTTCCAGACATCTGGTAGTCATAACCTTTGAATGACTCAAGTTTAAAAATAACCCCACTAATTCGGTGACACAAATTTAATTTTGAGTTCTGTTAATAAAATACAAAAATATGAAAAATGCAACTTCTACGATTTATATTCTGTTTAAAGTAAGTCTTCTCTGTCTGCTCTATTACCATATTCAGCACAGGAGAATCAAAACCATGAAGGAAGAAATATATTATACAAATGACAATGAAAGTTACAATTACTTAATTAGCACTCTATAGAATCAGTGCTCACTAGAGGTTGAAAGAAATTAGATACAATTTTTAATGATGAATTTAAAAAATGTACAGTAAAATAAAGTGTGGATACCAATAATACTCATTTAAGGACATATTCCCACAAGCATGGTTTTCACATTTGAGGACGTAAGAGCTGATATAACAGAAGACATTTTGTGAATTTATATTTTTTAAAGAGCTAGAAACCATGTTCTTTACTTTGATGGAACCGCTGACGCCTTCTCAAACATGTAAAATATACTGGGACATTTGCTTTCATATTCACTAATAAGAAGATCTGGTTCTTCGTACAACTGTAATATGAATGTTTTTGAAAAATGATTAGACTGCACCATCTTTGTAGTTTGAAATGTCTTTTGAATGTAGAAAGATATACAAAATTGCACAATCATTTCGATTGGAAAAAACTCTTCTTTATAATTAGGAGGATATGGTTGCTCTTACAATAAGGAGTGCATTGTAGCCCAAACTTTGCTGTTCGAAGTTTTGATCATCTTTTTGTATCACTAATATTATTTGATCTTTTTAAAATGACATCTATAAGGTTGCTTATATTTACCTCTAACTGTGTGGAAGAAATAGATATAAATATCCCTTCTAAATATTTGTTTAATTGGCCTACTCTCAGTTATAAGGACCATGCCAATTATCATAATAACATCAGGCTCGTTGGATCTTTAGTATCATTATGATACATTTACTTGCGAATATTTATAAACATATTAATCTTTGTGCCACATCTGAAACATCATAACATTTCTCTTAATGTAAAATTTTGCAGTATGCAGATCGGGGCATGTTTAATGTGCTATAGAAAAGTATTTATGGCAGTTTAATGATGACCTCAATATTATAATTCTCTCCAGAGGTCATCAGACTCGATGTCAAGATGGAGTGACAAGTGAAAGACAGGCGCGGGAACAAACAACTTTATATCAACGAGTCCGTCACATATTCAACTAAACGCAGAATAAATGTGATGATAAATAAAAAATGTAGGCGGGCTTTAAAAATACCTGCAATTGAATTGTCACGTCGTGATGAATTGATTTTGCTACATCGTTACCTTTAGAAACGTATTTAAAAAATACGAGTATTATTCTCATATATGCTCGCGGGTGTAGAGTGTATATATCAGCCTAAAATAAAAACGAATACACGAAAAATAGGAAGCTGCTGAAAGGTCTGATCTTTTAATTTATCGCTCATCGCCTGTCACTTATATAAACAAAATATTTGTTGCAAATGTTGTGCTAGTCCTAGACAACATGTAGCTTAACTAGAAGATAATGCATTCTTTAGCTTTACCCTAATTTATTTTTAAGTTATTTATTTTGTTATGTCTTGACTAATCCACCTAGTGAAATATTTGAAGTGTTCTCCGATTCGTCTGGGTGGTCGAATGGTGAAAAACGATAAATTTATGACAAGTAAGTGCCAATGCTTAGATATTTCCAAAGGCGAATTTACGCCACAAATAAGATCTAAAACAGAAAAATGTTCAGTACTTCGACTTTAATATACTGATAAACACATTTTGTTTGAAAATAAAATAAATAGTATAGGTTATTAATTCAAATTAATTTAAAACATAAGAATTCATCCATATAAACTTCCCGAAGTTAGCAAGAGAGTAGGTACGTTTGGTATATGAAAGACGATGTCATCTGTTATAGAAATTACGGAACTGCCGCGAACGCCTTTTGGTCGAGTATGGCTGTTGTGAACATCACGCGATATCATATTACGTTGCTAAGCGCACGCTATATTTTAAATATTCATGACTGCTTTAAACGATCAACATTTTATTTACTAGTACTATAACTACTCCATAAACTCTTCAGACATATGTATATGTTTTAATTCGATAAATTATGGTAAATGTATGCATTCACGGCAAACTGCAATTTTTCTGTAAAACGTAAGTAGTTAACAAAAAAACTTGCATTAGGTATACCTTATTGATACGATAATGGAAAAGTGTAGCCTAATTGTAAAAGAACAAAAAATTGGACAACTCTCCTAGTATGCAATTTACAATGTGCGTTCCAAATATGACTTTTGAAAAAATAGAACAAAAAAACATTTTTTTTTGCAAAAACCGGCTTATTTTATTCAAAATCGTCCACCGCGATATCTTGCAGGAAGTCGGACGTCCAGAAAACCTTTTCCTTTCATTGGCAAATCCGAAAAGGTAAAAGTCGCACAGTTTTGTGGACAATGCCGTTGGATTCAATATTGTCTTCACTTCTCCAAACGAGATTTTTTGTATTTTGGTTCCTCTGGCGCCTTCCACTCGGCACTTTAGCGCTTGGTTTCTGGATCATATTGAAAACACCAATTTTCATAACCAGTTACAATTGTAGTCTGTGCGGGGATGCACAGAAGTAAAAACAATGTAATTAGGGAAAAAATATTTATTCTCCTTAACTGAACCTCTAGACACATAGAGAATGACAATAGTAATGGACACATTCGATATCTGCCTTGCTAATTCTACATTTTCTTATATAAACTTTATAGAACAACGACGGTTATTGTAAGGATGCAAGGTGATATCACGCGCTGGCAAAGAACATGGGCCAGGGTCGGACAGCACAATGTTGTAAATGAAGTTTTCGTCCTTTTTGGTCTCCTTGATGACGTCCTTCGAATGTTGAATTCGAATGAAATGAGTAATTTTTGGTAATCAGTCAAAATGTGCGGAACAAACCGTGCACACATTTTTCGGCTCAAATGTTCGGCCCAAAGACGGTAAATTGACGTTTTTGAGATGCAATTCCATGAATTTCAATGAAGATTTTGTCTGATTTTTGATAAATTCACACACAGTTTTGGTGGCATCTGCTGTGGTGACGGATTTCGGATTTCGATTGACCAAAATGTTGCTCATTATTTATGTCCTTCCGACCGTTTTTAAACCGCATACGCCACTCCTGAACTCTACCACAGGATAAATAATCATCATCATGAACTTGGTTCATCAATTGAAACGTTTCGGTAAAAGTTGTAGCTCTTTGTTTGATGCTCATTTTTGTACCGATGACACAACGTACAGTTACTTCAAACGCAATAACTCAGCTTCTATTCTTCCAAATGTCATGAAATTTTGACGTCAAGGATCTACCTTTCCGACGCATGGAATTGCCAATAGATGGTTTCACTAGAAATACCAATTTTTTAAAAGTCCTGTTTAATTTGGAAATCACCTTGTATATAACGTTAGTACAACCAGAATCCAATACTCGTTTTAAATATACAAGGTTTTTAGTGGTAGTATTTCCAAAAACTCAACCCTTTGTGTTACAACCATATTAAAGATGCGTCTTATATAAAAAGATTATGTCGTATGTTCATAGAAGAATATTTTGATCAATTGATTGAGAGAAGAGTGGATTAATTAACCAAACAAGATCGCTGTTTTATTCTTGATACACAACACATCAGTCATCATCAAATTCTCTGCTACCTAAGACTGCTAGTAGCTGATCAGTTAAGTTAACACAATGAATATGATTTTTGAATGACTAGCCAAACCAAAAAATGCAACATACATTGTCTGACTGAAGCCTGAAAATGTATGAGTCGAAAGCTATGCAACAATATTTGTGTGCGTGAATTCTAAAATGTAATCGCTTACAGACGTTGGATCTGGTACGACGAAAGCGATTAGAATTCACACACATAAATAGTGATGCATAGCTTCAGTAATAGCTGCAGCACCGATAGCGATAGCTTCATTTTCATAATTCCTTCATCTAAAGCGTATCTTTAATTACTGTCCAAATATATATCTGGTTGTACAGCCTTACATTTTAAACAAAGTATTAAAAGAAAGTGGACGAAGATTCTACGTCTGTGTGCAAAAATCGAGTATTTCTCCAACTGCATCTGTAATATAACACAGACAATATATCGTAGCTATATTGTCTGTGTAACTACTGACGCACATGCCAAAATGAAAGGTCATAATCGGCGGTGCATCAGATCGTGCAAAACCTAATAAATACCTAATACCTAGTAACTAGTAAATGCTCATATTTTTGTCAGATCTTTCGACGATTGAGACATGACGTTGAAGATATCAAATGTACTATGCCTTTGAACAACCATGCTCACTAACTTGTTTCTGTAAAGGCACACTAATTCCTTCAGCGCTTTAGATGGGTCTGGATCATCTGGCCAGATTTAGTGCCAAGTGATTTTCAGTTTAAAAACAGGTATCAATTAAAGATTTGATTATAACAACGTGATGGCGCAGACACGAGGGTAAAAATTTGAAGTGCAAAACCCCATATTTCAAAAAATTAGCTTTACATAGAGACTCGTAGAAAAAAATAAGTACATATGTATTAAATTAAATATGTAATGAAAGTAACAATCAGATTAAGACTAGAGAATTAATTTTCATGAAACATAATTTCTTAATTTACCTAGCATCAAACGTTTGTGGGGTTATAAATACATAGGTATTTGAAGATCTATGTAATAAGTTGCAGAATATAATTGCCCTAAATAGCAAATATAAGGGACGTGGATTATGAAATTGTTGGTAGTACTGGTACTGTAGTAGTTGAATTCATAAAACACATAGGTCCCTTTTCTTTACATAATGACTAAGTCACGTATAATTAAAAAATGTAAATCTACTAAAACGGGTCGCGTATTTGTTACATGAAATATACGTAAAATGTACAATATTCAATAGTCTTTTACTTCACTAGATGTATTGGTTTAGTTGATCTGATAAATCTAATTACTGTTAATAATTCGTAGCTTCAAGTCAAAGTTATGGTTCGATGGTTCGCTGTTTCAGCCATCGATTTAAGGTTTTACTATCCGCTGCAAAAAGGCAAAATACTAAACTGATGGCGACAAAGAGGTAGGTCGAAATATAAACCTATATGATAGGTGCATACAATGTACTTTATGGTAATGTACCACCACACTTTCTCTGTTGCAACGGTTTGTTCGTCTTAGGTCCAACTGACGGCATGAGATGGCATCGATCCACTAAAATTCATCCCAGATGAACTATTTCAAATGATCACTTTCAATGATTCACTGTTTACACGTTTCTTTTTCATTCACAGTGGATTATTTATTCATGACGATCATCCAAAGTAACTGTATAAATGCGATATAATCTTTTGTTTACCTTGGTTCTTGATAGTGGTTTTAAAGCTTTCCAACTGATATTTAAATTACGTTTTCAATTGTATATGTACCTGGTCGCCTGTAATTACAGATTTATCCTTGTTGTTCTTGGACTAATCTCAGTGGGGCAGACCCGCTATATTAGCCTTAGGTTTGCCCTAACAATCGTTTCATTCTTGCTGTTGATTCTAAAGACGGTACGGACGAAACCGCTTTTAGACAGTGGTGGTCCTCTGAGGCGTTCCTCTAATTCCTAGCTATGGCTAAGAAAGTTCAGTTAAGTCTGTAATTAGCGGCGACGTGGCTACAAGGTTAGAACATAAAAATTATCGTACGTTTGGTTATTGATATATTCCAAATTATTTTCAAAATACATTTTGCCGATTTATTTAAATAAGTAGGTACAATTTTTCAAAAAAAAAAATGTAATTCTGTATGTGTCTTAATTTGCCGCAAAATATCGATATCTAATTTATATTTATTGGTAAGATAGGAATTTGACTAGCTTATTTGTACAGGGTGATTCAAAGCGAGATACAAATATTCTAGGAAACGGTAAATCTTCAAAAATTAAGCCAGTTTACTAATGTTCATAATTTCAAAATGGACTAGTTGCAACCTCTCAAAGACGAAAGAAGAAGAAACAATTTTTTCAATCGCGTGAGAGGTCACCCACTAGCCCCAAAATGTACATTGATTCCTACTTATTGAAATATTATGGTTTGTTCCGAATTATTCTTGCTTATTCCCATTTATACCGATTTATTTTATCGTAGGTGCATATTTGTAATTTTTCAGACTTTTTTGACCTTTCGTTGGCTTATTTACTTTTTATCTAAAGAGTGACAATTGAAAATTCTTAAAAAAGGCTCCCAATGGTAGTTGAAATGTATTCAAACCATAATTAAATCATCTCTAATGGCACATTAATGAAAAAATGTATACCAGTAACGTAAAATGTCGTTTCATGAAAAAATACCAATCACCAGTAGCAGACAAGTATGAAGAAAATATTTATTGTAAGTACCAGTTTGTATATTTTCGGAACTATTGATGCTAGTCCTTGTTTCTTCAAATCTGACAAAGGTGGAGTTATAGCTTGCAGCTTTCTTCATGCAACACCCGGTAACAATGATCCTACATTCATGTAAATTACCAATGCGATGTATTGTCTGAAATTGTAAAATACTTTGACTTGAGGTTGTACGAGTATAATCGTTTGAGATTTTCGGAATTTTGTTTTTACAAAATACAACTTAATAGCGCGTGTGCGACTTCTGGATATGTTTTTTTTTTTAAGGAGAACCAGGATAGCAGGGGAGATTCTTTTATAAGATTCTTAGTAAAAAAAATATAAATGTTCGGTGTTTGCTCGAGTAGTTTTTTTAAGTCATATTGCTTTTTAATTCATATCGACATATCGATATCCCAATCTGCAACGGCACTTTTATCGAGTTGCTACTATTAAATTGAAATTAAATTGTACAAAGACATTCATGACGATTAAATAAAAAAACCATATTAAAAAAAATGTTCTATATAACCGCACACACCATAACTTTATAATACATTTAATTAGCCGGAACTAATTAAGTTCCACTCACAAGAAGAGATTCACTTACCGCCCGCAAATGCAAGAGAAAAGAAATGGTGTTACATATTAATGGACCATCCTGTATATAGAACGATTTTGTTTAGCAATTTGAATTATCGAATAAAAACTGTTGCTGTTGCTTTTATAGCAATTTAATTCAAATACAGTAATAATCACACGAAAAGTATATAATTGTAGGTCCTAATCACGGTCTTAATATACAAATTGCCGTAATGAATTGAAAACTCAAAAAAAACTGCTGACACTAAAAACTGATGATGAAATATATTTTTACTTTATACATTAAAAACATAAGGTGTTTAATTGTTTTCAATTGTGGATTAAAAACATTTACTAAATTATTTTCATTCCGTGTATTCCAAGTTGTTCAAGAATTTTACAAGTTATTCCGTTCTATTCCAATGGATTTTATAGGTATACCTACATGGAAATACAAGTATTTCTCAATATTATCTTCCTGTTTTGTCTTTTTCCACCGGTACTGCGGCTTATTCTGTGGTATTCCATCTTATTCTAGGTTATTGCAAAGGATTGCCACCATATTCCGATCGAAACGTGAACTGATTCCGGATATAGATCACTCTTCGTTTTAAATTCTTCTATCTATTAAATTTAAATTTTATTTTTAAGGCCTCTAAAATTAATCAACAAATAACGACATAAGTTATTTGGTGTAATTTTTTATGACGTACACACTGAGTGAACGTATTGGTTCATTATGCTTCGCATATCCTTAATTTTACTTCATTATATTTTCACATTTTTTTTATTTCACATGTCCATCAGATTAAAGAAAAATTAAAAATTTCCTTTTATTTATTTTTTGTATCCGCCATTAATATTGAAAAATGGGTTGTTTTGGTTCTTGAGTCAACACTTGTTATTGTAACGTAAATTACAACAACAAAAAAATTCCCATGCGGTTATATTTGGGATTTCTCAAAAGAAATATATGAAACTGTCTTGCTGTTGTTCAAAACAAGCACATGATAATATGTAAAATGACTCTTTATAGAATGATGACATGATACATTAATCGAAGTTCCCAAATAAAATTCCTGTATTGGGGATTTTCTTTGTTTAGAATTAATATTTATTAAATAAAGATAGAAATAAACGAAATTAATTATCTAGTCCCCTGGAATACATATATGGTAAACCGGCAATAAGTAGGTGTATCTACTTATTCCAAAATTGATATTTTTATTGCTAACGTGCCGTAGATACTGGCAAAGTAGTACAATTTTAATGAATATCATACCTTGTACATATATACATACCTTCAAATATTTTAGTTGTACCTAGTAGTGATTACTCATAATAGTGATTTATGACACAGGATTATTCACACAACCCTCCCCTCCCCTACATATTTTTTATTTTTTACTTTCAAACTTGAAAAAAATAGCCTATACAGGGTGTTTTCACTTTAAATTTGGAAAATGCAGGAATGTATTGTGCAAAACCGTACTTATCTTATCAACTTCGACGTCACCTGTTACATGAGTGTTGCACAATAATGAAAAAGTAATATTTACGGTCGGTAGAAGGAAGCACAAAAAACAAGCACTTAGGTAGGGAATTCTGGAAGGAAGCCAAGATAGTTGAAGATAGGCAGTGGAAGTGGGAACAGTGTGCAGATAGGTAGTAAGACGATCGGCGGGCAGTGTGACAAAGTAGTGTAAAATTATGCGTTTAACCGGTATTAGTTAGCAGGTAATATTCTTTAAGTACTTTATTGTTAATTGTTCTATGTAATCTTATGATTGTGATGTTTATAGATGTTTCATGATAATAATTCTTTATATGTTTAGCTTCCATTGCTTTATGCTCAAGGGCATATAGTTTTCTAAGGTAAAATTGTTACAATTATTATTAACGATTGCTCATTATTTATTACATGTTAAAATATATAAATATTGTCGTATATATGTAACGACTCCTTTGTTTCACGTCTAACCTGTTTTTGTCATTATTACGTTGTTCGAAAAACATAGATGTTTCATGATAAGAATTCTGTGTATGTTTAGCCTTCATTGTCTTACGCTCAGGGGCGTATATTTTTCTAAGATAAAATTGTTACAATTATTATTATAGATTGCTTATTATTTATAACATGTTAAAATATGTATATTGTCGTGACTGCCCAGATATTGCATTAACGACCTCTTTGTTTCACATTTATCTTGTTTTATCATGATTAGGTTGTTCTTTGATTTCTTGTGCTCACTTTATGCCATACGTCCATACGAGCCTTGTTGAATTTACTAACATTTTCGCACGTGCGGAACGAATCTGGATTAAGTTCGATTGCCTCCCGTATGGGACTCCAGTGTTATGAAGGATCTTCCGAAATCTCAACTAGAGCTGGATTGCCTCCCGTATGGGACTCCAGTACCTTCCGGCTCTGCCGACTAACTAACACCAAACCTCTTCAGTTTTACTTGGAAGTGTGTATGACTAATATGAGGTAACAGATGACATTTAGTGACACATTAAATGAGACAGGTCTTATTTATCATTAGCAAAGGTTCTTAATTTATACCTTTGGTTAGCGGTTGTTTTGTATTTATATTTGGGTGGTAAGAGCAAAGATTGTGGGTTTCTCTGCCATGCTCTTTCCACACAAGAGCTCTAGGTGAGCCGGGCACTCTCATTCTATGTTAAATGGTTGTTAATGTTTTTGTTGTTCTTTCTATTTGTCACATGTTTAATTTGAAGATTGTTGTACGTAAATAATAAAGTTAGATGTATTTGCTCTGCTTTTGTTTTATAAAATTAAACCATACATCCCCTCAAACAAAGTTAGTAGCCAGCGCCTTCCGTTCATTAAAATAATAAATACACACAACGTACTTAGGTATTCCTATATGACGATCACATATTTTTGGCCACAACTACGTATATTGATTTTTTTGTCGATCGAACCTAGGGTTGTTATACTAGAGTATTCCCTATCAAAAGTGTAGTTTGCTCTATAAAAATTTTTTATGAAAGCCTTTGTTTTGGAGATACAGGGCGTTGCAGCTTAAAAAAAATAAACACTTTTTGACATATCTCGGCTATCCACGAGTAGATTTGATTTAAACTTAGTACACATTATGCGTATTGGAGGTTCTCATAATAATTAACAGAATATTAGTCCTATCGCATTAGCCAGTGGCGTGCAAAGGGGGGATGCGTGGCCCCTTTTTCAAAAAAAAGTACGCCATTGAGTTTTTCGAAGAATGTAAAGTAAATTTAAATACTACCATACAAAAGCAATCTAAAAGGTCACTTGGTATATTTCGATAATACGCAGCGTTCATGAGATTCTTGGACTATTAAGATTCCAATGCAAGTTTTAAGAAAATATATTTACCAATACTGGTATAGATTATACTTACCAAGGCCTGATGTAATAAAATTATTTTCTGGGAAAGTTCATTGTTCTGTTAGTAGCATACCTATTTTTAAAAACTGATATTTGTTAAAAATCGGTGTTTCTTTCTCATTCCCATTTCGAGAAATACAGAAAATTATACCTATTCTCTTCTTTGAATAAGACTGTTAACCATGATTGAACGAATTTATAGATACTTAGGTACATTACAAAAAAATTAGAATTCTACGACCAACTGGCTATATTGTTTTGTGTAAATTTAATCCAGATTACCTTGATTTATTTAATTTGGACCATAAAATATAACCGTAAAATTACGATTTAAACGAAAATAGTTTAACAGTTTCTGATAGCGAATCTAATCCTGTGACACGTCAGATGTTTCCCTATATACTTTAGAAAACTAATTGCGTGTTTAACTAACATCTATCACAATTCAACTTAACAAGAGCTAAATGAATAATGGATAATTCCCGACTATATTTCATATCTGACTAAATTTGTGCGTAAGACCTGATTTATTAGAAAAATTATAAAAGAACATACACCTATATCTTATGGTAAATAAATGTTTCTCTTTGAAAAGTAAACATATTTCAATATTTATAGGATTAGTTTTAGGTATATTGACGATAGTTAATGCACATTGAAATATAAAGTTCTATACTTTTAAAAGTAAAGTAAACCTGATTTCCATTAGATAACGTCAACGTTTTCCTGGAACATTTTTTTGAAAGATATATTTTGTTTGATTAACAAAATTGTAGGTATCAACCTAATACAAACATTTTGCACCTTTTGTTGCCGTGGAACATTTGGAAAGTTACCTTTCCTAATATTTATACAATTTTGATGTAGGTACAAATTCTATTTGAACAACGATTACATTAATTAAAGTTAACAAGGGAAGATAGGAGTATATTATACACAAAAAGTTATTTCGAAGAAATTATACTTTTATTTTGTATACCTATCTGTCTTAGCATATCATAATTTTCAATTAATTTTTTTTAACATCGTTATTCAGTCAACATTTAGTTATTTAATTTTTAATAATTAACAATTAATACTCAGTCTGAGTACACATATTTACGTACAAAGTATAAACGTATTATAATACATATATGGAATTAAATAACATATATTCATTTAAATTAATCTAAGGAAAAAAATACTTATATCAAAACTATAGATGTATGAATATACAAATACTTGAATCGAGATAATAGCTTTTCTGAATAATTTTAAGATAAAAAACAGTCATCAAACGGATTTAAAGATACTGTTAAAAATTATTATGGCTGTATATGTATAACTAACAATTCTATGTAACTAACAAGTGCTTACATGTGTATAAGGAATTCAGACACTGTTGTAGGTACCTACATCTCTTTTTTTAACTCAATTTTTATAATTCGTTTTGCATAAAATTATTCATAATCAGGATTATATCACGCACAACACTTAATACGTATATATACCGAGTGATTTTTTAAACCTGAAACTTTCACTGCAAATAATCAAAATAGCTTTAAAACAAATTTTATTTCTCAAACTTTACTGAAAAATTACTTTGTCAAGAAATTGCTATTATTGTAATCCAGGAACAGACGTCCTTTTTGAGATAGTTGGTCAACGCGATTTCCATCGCTTCTAACTTATCGGAGTGTGTGATTAAATCTGCTTCCAAATGAATGTATTTTATTGTATTTTGTTTTGAAGATACCATTTCTTTTGTTAAAAATAATTTTTATAAACATGTTTTATTATGTTTACATTTAACGTTTGTGTTATTTCTTTCTTCGTATTTTTTGTGACTACAAAGACACAAAATAAACGTAGAAAGAAAGAAATAACTTCAAGAAACAAGTCAGTTTAATCAAGCACCCCGAAGGGAATACAAAACCACTATGTCCATGTCGTTCTGCCTAGTTACGCTAACAGTAGTTTATCACCATTTACATTTCTACAGAGGTACCAATTTCCCAGTTATTCCAAGTTTTTAAAATGAATAAACTTTTTTGGCGACGAATTTCGAGTATTTAGATAAAACTTGGCATTTTTTATTTCAAACATATTGTAAAATCGTAAGTTCTCAGTAGGAGAAATGGAAAAAAATTGAATTCCGAATCTGCAATAAAAAATGGGGGTTGCTATTTAAGATTTCAAAGTAACACCCCTCCCCACCTACAAGGGTGAGGGAGAGAGACTAGGAAGGACTAATATCCTAGTCTCTCTCCCCCACGCTGCCCCACGAAATGATTAAAAAACACCCGTTGTATATCAAAATTAATGCCAATATTTCCCTATATTTTTCAATAAAATTTTCTAAAAAAGAATAAAATCATAAACATTTTCACAATATAAACTATTTCTGCGATAAATAAACACAAATATAATATGTAAAATTTAATATTTTGTTAAATTTTGCTGCTATAAGAAGAATCATTTTTTGTAAGTTATATCTAATAATATATAAATGTGTTTTATGTTTGGTAACATTTTTGTCTGTTTGTCACGTATTATGGAAGATTACAATAATATAGTAATTATTTATAATATAAGACACCATTTTCCATGTACTAAACTGAAACTATTTACAGTTTTTCGACAGCATACATATGTATAAAAATAAATTGATATGGCAAGACATCATTTCAGTGAATTTATTTAAATGACAAATAAAAAATACTATTAAATATGTATTTCCCTCATAAAACATATATTTTTAAGTGAATATCTGGACATTTTATAGTGAAACAAAAAGAAAAGCATGCCAATCATACCGTCAGATATATGATATGTGAGGTCTCGGTTCAGGATGAGTCGCGACAGCGTCTGGAGTTATCCTGGAATGGGAAACATGGGGAATCTGTCAGATGTTGTTATTTTACTGAGAATGCTAGAAGTGACAGTCAAACCATGAATGCCTCTAACTGAGGGGAGGGACAATGGCACTCTTGTTCGAATCGTTTTCAGATCAACTCAGTGTCTCCATCCCAAATATTTTATTTACGTTTTACTATACTTTCGAATATAAAATTGTAAAAAGGGCCCTTCAAATTGGTATTAAAATGACGACAGAGGTTTATGAAAATAAGTAACATACCTTTGAGGTAATTATTGTAAAAAATTCATCGGAACTAACAAAGCTGCTAGTATTATAATTTTAATATTATGTAACAACAAACTAATTTAATTCGCGTCGAATCTCAAAAACTTAAAACGTCTGTATCTCGAAAACGGTTTAATTTATCGATTTGTAATTAGTACACCTTTTTTATATAGAATTGAACGTAGTTCAATAATTTGTAGTTAAAAAATTCAAAATTGTAAAATACAAAAAGTTAGACAGATTTTTACATTGATAGGGTATAACTAGCGCCCTCTAGACGTGACCCCAACACTGTTTGCATATTAAATATAAATTTTAGAATTTTTTGCCTCCTCAAAAAACGTAAAACTACACATTTTCAAAACAATCGGTCCATACATACTTAAAATATAGATAAAAAAGGAAAATATTTTTTCAACTTTAACACCCTGTAGAACGAAAAGGAACAATAACTGATTAAGGCAGGTTTGGCTCAATCACTATATTTTGACATTAACAATATGCCATTAAGCTGTGTACCATTATTAATGACTCACCCTGTATATGTATTTATATATAAAAAAACTGTTTTGATAAAAAATGTTGTCTACTAAAACATTTCAAAAACTTCAAATTGGTAGTACATTCTTTTACAAAAAATATTGTCTAACATTTACTATCAATTATTCTGATTTTAACTTACGCGAAATTTTAAATAATGGCTTTAAGTCAAATTTATGGATCTAAATACTAGTTTTCTTAAACATACACAATATTGTCTCATTAAGAGGCATCATCTTTAAATTATATACACTTTTAGACAATTGCGTAACTTTACGTAAAACTGGTGCAATTTTCTTTAAACATTTTTGTATTCCTATAATTAATAGAAATCTTTGTTAGGTTCGTGTTGAAATAAAAATATTGTAAAATATTATTTTTATTATAATAACATGTTTCTGTTAATCTAATAATCAAAATAGTACTTTTGGTCTTAAATTGGCTTTCAGCACAACTTTTACAAGGTATGTATTACAGTTGTCTCCATTCTCCACAAAATCTATCCGAATATTGAAAATAATAGTTTTGATTTTTTTTAAATAAAGCTGTCATTAACTCCTTGAATCAATCCAATAGACAGTCCAATGGTTTTTCTAAAACAATATAAAAGTCCTTAAATATTATTATATGACATGATTTTCAAAATATTTGTATTGGTTAGTAACTTTCATTAAATTCTTTTCTTTCGTGGTATAACAATTTATTTGCTTCCTAAACTCCTTTAAAATAAAAAATAGGTAGGTACTTACAATCTCCATAAAAATGACGAAAATTATATTAAATTTTTAATTATACTTAAAATTTAAGAAAGTGCATATTTTGGCATGTAATTTCAAAAAAAGTCTCAAAATACTGTCCCTTTAATTACTTTTCACATACCCAGTACTTATTAGCCAGGAATACACTGAATAAAGAACAAGATCTGTGTCTATGAGATTTTAACTTGTAATTAGATGTAGAAATGCTTATATCTTAATTTCATATAATTCTAATATTGGCATAAACCCTTTAGATATTGTCTGAAATGATTCAGAATAAAATAATAAATATAGGTACTATTTGGTTAGTTCATATAGGCATTTAAGAACTTTTGAGAAAAAAAATACATGTATTTGATGAAGGATTATTAGAATTTTATAAAAAATAACTAGTAGAATAATTAATGAAAGGACTAGGCTTTTGCTAAAATGCTATTTTGAGTTATGAACTTCATTTATGCGTCCTATTTGATGCGGCATTTTCGAATCATTTTTCAAAAATGCTAAATAATTTTATTAGTTCCTAGTATTAGTATTAGTACCATTCGTTCAAAAGCTTTGATTAAAATTTATTATCTTTAAATTACAAAAACACCTTCTCATATCATCTATTTTAGCCGTTAGAATTTCTCAAACTTCTTGCTTAATTTGATGCTATTTATTTGTTGGTTTGTACAAATTCTACGTATAGGTAAGCAACTTCTGGGAGGAAACTGTACAAAGTCTGTACAGTCATATTCAATAATCATCTTTGAAAAATCTTAAAGCTCTTAGAAATTGCTTTAGGAAGCTCTAGTTGCTTAGGAATTGCTTAGTAAATGCTTTAGAAACTACTTTATGAGTGCTCCTAGAAATTGCTTTAGAAGTTCTTAGAAATTGCTTAAATTGCTTTAGAAATAGCTTAAATCCTAAAACTCTTAGAAATTGCCTTAGGAAATTGCTTTAAGAAATGTTTTTTTTGTTTTATAAGTTTTTCAGAGCCTTACTATCATATGTTGTACATTCACTTACTGCATCAAAGTGAAATCAAACCATCTAAAGAAAAATGGGAAGAATCGAAAAAAGATTAAATACAAATAGGGATAAATAAAATAATAGCTGTAAATAAAATTTCATTTGACACCATAATACTGTCACGGATGTGACAGTATTTTTTAATTATAATCAGACTCAGAGAACAATTTTTTCTACTTGAAAATTGTATTGTAGATATTTCCGGAAGGCTACAAATCAACTGCAAAAGTTTCCGCCACTTTTATGTAATAACATATTACTGTTCCTAAGTTTGTTCATTTATTTATATATTTTATACAATTTGTATTAATAACCTTTAAAAAATGACCAACTGTTCTGATTTTAATTGGCCATAGTATAGGATGATGTTGTAGCTGGCTTGGTGCCTAGAAATTGTTAACCTGCCTTTCGGACAAAGCCAAACGCCATAGAGCAGTCTCATGACAAATTTTTAAAATAGACTGCCCATTTATAATATCATTATATATTGTATGTGTCAGTTGTAAAGAAAACATACAAGAGTTTTAATATTCTATTGTTTTGACAAGATAAATGTTTTATTTTTAGTGATTTTGTATTTTAATAAATTCCATAACACAGGCGTTATTTCTGGCTTTGTAGTTTTACAGAGGACACCCAGAAAATATATTCTTGACGTACAGATCCAGTAAGTTCGAAAAATAATTATGTTTATTTAAAAGTAACTTAATTTGTTGTTTGATGCAGGGTTAGTATTTGATTCCAGTCAAATGCTGTAAAAAAATATGCATATCTTTCCGCCACTTTAACAGTAGAACAAAAAATTATTTGAAAATCTTGTAAATTACTATCACTGTATCATATACAACATGGGAGCACATTAAAAAACAATAGACAATAGACAAATAATTGTTTTGGTCGAATCTGATACATACAACATATTTATTCTCAATAATTACACTATCGAAATAACTGAAAATAAAATAATGTATAAAACCAAGCATTCCTTAAATATTAATTTGTCTGCTATTACCGGTAATGACTACGGGCATGGTATTCTCTAACTTGTAGTCAATTTGTTAGGCAGGATTTCAGGATTTCAAGGTCTTAAAATCCTGTGCATTTTTTTATCCCTTAGAAGGTTTTTGGAATTTAAGATCAAAAGTCAGATGGATCACTAAAAAGTTTCTTTAGGTTTCCAAGAAATAAAAATGTCTAATTTCTGGATTTCTGATACCTGCTTTTTAAATACTTTATAACATAAACCGGTTTACTTTTCGAAGAACAATATCAGTGATGCAGCAGTGACTATAGTTTCCGAAGAGCCCTCAAATAGTAGGTATAATATCGGATGTCTCAAAATTCACGCAAAATCTGCTTTTTGCGCCATTTGTGCGGTAAAGTGTTTGCAACAAAGAAAAGGACAGCGTGACAGCTGACAGTTCAGGGTTATTAAAAATGGAGACATGAAAGAACAACGCGGTTTCGTTGTTGAACAGTATTTTAAAAATAATGAAGATTTGAGTCGGAATAGTGATTCAACATCATCAACTGTAAAGAGATTAACTGAAAAATTCAGGGAGACTGGATCAGTTACTGATCTTAAAACACCGCCCTTCAAGTTGTTCAACGCAAAACATCGGAGCAGTTTGTGTGTTTTGATGAGAGTCCAGGAATATCTCAACAGCGTATGCCCACGAAAGATTTGGATCTTCATGCTTACAAAGTTCAATTGACTAAAGAACTGTAGTTTACTGACTACGCAAGGCGAAGGGAGTTCATTGATTATGCAATAAGAAGTGGATGTTGATTTTTCGAACAAAATTATCTTCAGCAATGAGGCTCATTTTCATCTTGATGGCTTCGTTAATCGACAAAATTGTCGCATTTGGGGTTCAGAAATTACACTATGATTGTTGACAAACAATTGCATCTACAACGTTACTGTTTGGTGCGGAAATAATTTATAAAATCGATAGAGCTTTTCCATCGTACACTTCATACTAAATATAAAACAAGTGGCTTTCATAGTTTAAGAAAAATTAAATAAAAACCAAAAAAAAATTTTAAGGAGCTTATATCTCTAAAAGGAAGCCTTCGGAAGAGTGTACACTTCAAAATGACGTTACTTTGATGAGATCTATCGATGGTTAAAGTCCTAATCATGAAAAGTGAATCACCCTGTATATGGAGGTGCTTTTCATTTAACCCGGCGTAAAATTAAAGAAGGCAAAACTATTTTTCAAATATGTGACATTTTTTCGAGAACTCAATAACGAAAACAAACTAATAATTTATTTTAGATGAGTTCGGGGCTGCCTAAAGAAGATCTTCGAAGTTATCACTATTAATTTCATTCACGCAAGCTATCCCTCGGCGTATTCATAATCCAGTGCATGCTATTAGAAGCAAATATTTTCCTCCAATTATTTCCAATATGTTCACTTTAGATCTGTACAAATTTTTCATACAACCTCACAAGTAAAATTTGCTTCGATTACAATGTGGTGGCTTGATGGTCCATTGCGACCTATTCACTCATTGGCTAAGTATATTTTAGATAATACCGCCTTTCATGTTTAAAATGAGATGGAATACCGTCTTGTAAAAACCACATAACTTATATTTCAGGGCGCATCTACAAGTAGTTTATGAATGCTATTTTACAGAATGTGTAGATACTCTAAGGCAATCATTTAGTTTGGTAGCATAAACAGGCCAATAAGCATACTACGAGAGTGGTCTGAAAAGTTTCCGACCTCAACATGAAGATGGCAGCACTCGTAAATAAAAGCTAGTGAATTTCGTTGTTCATCTGTTGACAGTTACTCACCAAAGTTTCAACCATTTTGGACGCGCAGTTGTTATGTAACAGTCATTTGAGTGAGTTGATGTGAGTGAAATGGACAAAATCGAGTATCGAGCTGTCATTAAATATTTGTTTTTGAAAGGCAATACGCCTACGCAAATCAAAGATGAGTTGGATTCTGTGTATGGGGACTCTGCACCATCATTTACCACAGTGAAATTTTGGGCAACTGAATTTAAACGTGGCCGTAAGAGCTTGGGAGACGATGAACGTTCGGGACTTCGAAAAACTGCAACTACCGACGAAAACATCGCCAAAGTTCACCAAATGGTGCTAGACGACCGCCAAATTAAAGTGAGAGAGATAGCAGAGGTTATGAACATGTCAAAAGAACGTGTTTGTCACATATTAAATCAACATTTAAACATGAGAAAGCTGTCCGCGCGTTGGGTGGCCGCGTTTGCTCACGTTAGACCAAAAACGTGTTCGAATGAACATTTCCAACGCTCTGTTGTCGCAGTTTAGGCGCAATAAATCCGAGTTTTGGCGCCGATTAATTACAGTAGATGAAACTTGGATACACCATTATACGCCCGAAACAAAAATACAGTCGAAACAGTGGACTGCAAAGGGGGAACCGGCTCCAAAAAAAAGCAAAAACTGTTTTTTCGGCTGGGAAAGTGATGGCGACTGTTTTTTGTGATAGTCATGGAGTTATTTTAATCGATTATCTTCAAAAAGGAAAAACCATTACAGGAGCATACTACGCATCATTACTTGACAAGCTGAAGGCAGAACTTGCGGAAAAACGGCCACATTTGCAGAAAAAGAAAATCCTGTTTCACCTCAGCGGTTGCCATGACGAAAATCCACGAATGACGGTTTGATCTGCTTGACCATCGTTACTCACCAGATCTAGCCCCAAGCGACTTCTTTTTGTTCCCTCATCTAAAAATTGCGCTTAGAGGACAGAGATTTTCGTCAAATGAAGAGGCAATCACCTTCGTGAACAATTATTTTGCAGAGAAAAACGCCGAGTACTATTTGGACGGGTTACAGAGATGGGAGCATCGCTGGGAGAAGTGTGTAGAGTTACAAGGAGACTATGTTGAAAAATAAAAAAAAATTCTGAAAAAATGTCTTGCATCTTTGTTAGGTCGGAAACTTTTCAGACCACCCTCGTATTAACAATACCAGTCTAAATATTTATATAAAATTTCTATTGGAAACTTGTTGGGCATCTAACACGAGGATTTTTCGTGGTCCATACATGGTTGTTTTGAAAATTATTTATTTCATTGTGAGTAAAAGTTATCCCATTCGTTTAATTCATAAAACCGTAGAGGGTGTTCTTGTGCTTTCAAAGCTTGGACTTGGACAGGTTTGCGATATAGATAAAGTTGATTTTCACGGAAAATAGTTCATATCGAATGTGCAATATGGTTGGTACCAGCTGTTAGATTTTCTACAGTACCTAATACATCTTCAGTCTGGCAGTCTGTAATATTCTAGAGGGCCCATAGATTTTCCGGTATGTCTGTCGCGATTTTTCTATAGGCCTTCTGTTTCGCGAGACCCTTGAAATGAATGAATGACAAGGAAAACGCTCTGCATGCAATTGTGATACTATATGGCAGCATTTTGGTAACACTTCCCGTACACATCAATTAATTCCTCAGTATTGTAAATATGAGCAAATTATAACCACTAAAGACAAAACAGAAAAGGAAAACGTGATTACTATACTATAATAACGTAACTAATTACCTACTAAGTGGCTTGGACTTTTCGCTGTTTTTGAGATTTTGTAAAAATGTTATTTGAAAAATTTCTTTACTTTGTTGCATTCTGTGGAAAACTCCAATTTAAGAATCATCATGCATTTCACACCTCACCAAACATTCACTGTCGGTTTTAATAAGTGCCTATATTTCGTAAATTAATGTTATTATCAACTAATTACAATTATCAATTGCATTATTAATTTCTTTAAGGTCTTTAAGATCTTAAAATCTATAAAATACCAAACAGAAGAAAAATCAAATTGATCAAATTGTGTTGCCTATGTTACTGATACTCATTCTCTGTCTCGTCGAACAGTGAACATCGTTAGGTATGCTTAATATTGCTCAGATGGTAAGGTTTTCTGTCTGTTTTCTGATTCATGTATTTAAAGATTTATTTCATGTTGTAAAGGTACCTTGGAAGGTACCTTTCATATAATTGAGAAACAGAAGGTGAAGTAAAGGCTTCCAGAATCTGCGAAATAAAATCAAGCACACGTAAGTTGAGCACTATTATAAGAGGACATAGAAATTGTCTGACATTTGCATAGAGCTGACGGCGCCGGCGCGGCAGTTGTACAACATATGGCTAAACCGCATTTTCTTAATTTTGAAGAGTACGAGAAGTGTAATCTTCATTTCAGCTGAAAGCAATTATTTTTTTACCTTAAAAGTAACAAAATGTTTAATAAATTATTCAGAATAATTCAAAATGTTTAGAATTATGGTAGTATGTACTTCCTTTCAATTTTTACGTTGTTTTTTAAGTTTAATTCCCTTTGTCTTTATTCAAGTAAAGTGTAGATTCCACATTGATTTATTATGTCGAAATAATAAAATCATATTTTGCATTTTTATTCACTTTTTTAAAACTGCCAACTTGCAGCCACTGCAACTTGAATGTGCAGACATACATAGGTACATTGACATCATTTTTATTTTCAGTTTTTAAAAATTATTTGCAGGAGCAAAGAACACATCAGTAGCAGCATCTTAACACTAAAAATTCTTCTAAATATTTAGCTGTCCTTGGAACATCGTTCTACATTTTTCAGAATAAGATTTGGTTAATGGCAACAATTTTACTTTTAAATACAGTAAAATCGGTAGGAAGGACCTTGGTATACATTAAAGAATTGTAAAGGCAAAATAGTAAGAATTTGCATACATAAAAACAAGGTTAAACCCTTGCAAATTTCTGGAAGTGACACTCGTGTTACCTTAAATTTATTGCCTTTTACCATTAGATACCTACTATAGTGCCTCCAAAGTAGGTAAAGTGCATCTGTTATGTTGTATTAAATAATGTAGGTATGTAGTATCAAATTTAAAAATACAAATTACTAAGCAATATTGTGAACATGTCTCGAGTATTACCATAAATAAATATTTATTTCCCAAAATTTTCAGTTTTTACTTGACAACAAAACAGGTCTATTAAAAACTATTTCCAATAACACATGATTTCTCAAATGTTGTGCTTGATAGTCTCTATTGTGTTTTTCTGATGTAATACGTGGAGTGTCCCAGTTCTTTGTCAAACTAGAATATGATAGATAATAATTTTAAGAATAATAATTTCCAATATGCAGGACTTTCAAGTTTCACCCTAAATTGATTTTTGGTCAACATCTCAGAAAGTTCCAATGAAATTCAATACCTTAAAACATTTTCTAGGACCATCTATTTTTTAATATATGGACTACACTTTTTAATAAGCGCTCTAGTAAATATAAAAAATTAGTTATCCAAGTCAACAGTGGAATCGTAACCAAAAATTAAGTTTGTTATTATTTTTCAGCAGTAAAAGCCTTTATATTAACTCACATTAGCAGATTAAAAGAAATGCATTCCAAAACAACCTCAGTAAAATTTTTAAAATATTTGTCCCCTTCCAAAATTGGTAATTCCTTCCGATAAGGCTAATCCGAAGATCAGAAAAGTCAGCTTAATTTTGTTTTAGCAATTGCACTCGAGTATTACGCTTTCCTATATTTTATACTCGTATATTCTAACTAACATTAACAGGTTTAAACTGTAACATTTTGAAATGTACTGAATTCTGATAAATAATTCTAAATAATAACAAAAAGTCAAATGTGAAACTATTCCATTGCTCTTTGAATATTATGTTTTATTAGTTTGCCCTAACATTGATATATTTTAGATACAATATAAAATTGAATTGCTATTCGAAACTTGAAAAAACTCTATTTAAAAAAATTTAGGATTTTGTTGGAATTTTTTAGATAAAGATTATTTTAATACGAATAATATGTAGTTTATTTTAAAATAAAATAATCCAGTTTATTTAATATGTCTTACACTGAGATATTAGATGTTACAGAAATACTGACTGGATAATGAATAATTTTCCTTCAATCTACAGAAGTTATACTTTCTCGTTATAGCACATATTATATAATATTTAAAAAAAGAATGGATTTTCCATTAATTTCCTTATAGTTAAAACCATAAAGTCATTATAATGACCACCGTTACGGTTACTGTTTATTTCCTATCTTTAAATGAGCAAGCATTACTTTTTCTACTATGTACTTACCATAAAATGAGTTTTTAATATTATTTAGTTTGATCCGCTGTAGACTTTATAAGCCCCTATTTATTAAGTCATTAGTATGATTTTAAACTCATTTTTACAGACAAATGAATGTATTATTTTTTCGTTACTACTGTTTATGATTGCTTTACCAGTACATTTCTTCATAAAAGACTACCGAACTGTAAAAGTCATGGAAATCGTTATATTCCTTCTGAAATCTACATTATTGAACCAGAAGTCAGTTTTTTTCAAATAAAATAGTATATTTCTTATTGCGGATTTCGTTCTATATCGAAAAATGTGAAACTTTTGTTTAAAACATTTTTCTTCTAAAATGCGTTTTTTTTTATCCATTGACCTTTGATGTTAACCTCATATTTCCGTGAAAGCTCTTTCACGTTCGGAAAATTAATTTTCATGAAAAAAAATCGTCATGCTCAGTATTAAGCGGAATAAATTCTCTCATAGGATTATTTTTGACTGAAGTGGCCTAATCTTACTGAAAATTTCTTTTTTTAATCGGTAAAAAGTTTTACATCTCAGAGGAATATTCAGAAATTCGATAATCTACAGGGTATTCCAATGAAAACATGACCTACTATAAAAAGCAGACTGTCTCATACAATCGAAACTAATTTGAAAACGTGGAGAAAAACTTGATTAATTTTAGTACAACTATTCATTTCAGCTCATAGCAATCCGCATTTATAAAAAATATAACTAAAATATTTGGTGAAACTCTAAATATCACAAATTAATCGATAAAGTTGCCATAATAGACTATTTCATTCAAATTTGGTATGTATCTGTTGGTTTTGATTGTCCACAAATGTTTGTACATGCCACAGTTTTTTTAACATAGTATCATGGTTTTTAGTAACTCACTTTTTCTCTAAGCATATTTCAATTTGGTCGCTAGGATACACAGTTTTCGAGATAATTGGCAAAATACTATACTCAGTGAAATCGACGAAAAAAGAAAGTATTGCTAAGATAATCTACAACATTGCTATTTATTTACTATTATTTATTTACTATTTATTACTATATTTTTAGCTCCTCTTATCCTAAAGATAACTAGTCAACTTATTGCAATAACTGCCTTTATTTGACCACTTGAAAATAATTTGTCTACAGTTGCAAAGATGAAAGCTGGCGCGTTCTCTTCATGGTCGATATACGCAGGCACACAAATCAGGAAATCATTTTGTGTCCAACATTGCAGCAGAAAGGACTGTCCGTCTTTTCATAAAACAACATGTCAGTAATACAATAGCAATCAATCAATTTTTATCTATTTTATATAGAGGACATTCGGAAACTGAGCAAAAAATTTGAAGGGTAATTCAATTCATAGAAATAATGCTGCAAAGGACCCCGCACTGTGTTTATGAAAATGTGGGCTCGATCAAATTGGCAGAAATTGTGGTAAGTTGTTGGTTTCGTGCTACTGACCAAAAGTTTCCACAGTACTTGGGTCTGAAAATCAATTATTTGCTACTTATGGCGGCCTAAGTCAGTTCAGCTGATGATAACTGCAAAGTAGTATGAGTAGAATATTGCAATAAAAACAGTAACTTCTGTGAAATGTTTATAGAAAAAATTAATCGAATGACGTCGAATAAGTTCTAACCAAGGATTACTCATCAGAATTTATTGCTTACAATTGTAGAAGACACCATTTTAAAATTCTGCTTCGTTTATACTGCAAAATATGTCAGCTTTTATTGTTTAAGGGTTAATGTTATCCATTTGGGACAAGTTGATTTCTTTAAAAGATTTTTTAATTTTAATGGTTGTGATCAATTTTCTTTCTAGTCAATAAGAATGTCTTAATCCCTTTAGGACTCTAATCATTGATTTTTGATATGTGTAACTTGATACCATTAGTAAAACTAAACTTGAAGAGCATCGCAAAACCTAAAAACAATATGGTTAAAAATAATTGTGAAGTTATGCAGCAACTGTGAATTTGAGTGGCATAGGAACTTGTAAATTTATTTTTATAACATCTTTTTTACTTATAGTTTCCATCACCTATTCAGTGAATTAGAATAAAACTATGTAAAAGATTTATTTATAGTAATATTTGTTAGAGTATAAACACTAACTTAGTACTAGTAATAGGAAGATGGTATTAAGTTATAAAACAATAAAAATAACCTTTGTAATCGCTAGTTTTTTAACAATATTTTAACAATGTAACCTTTCTGGAGACTATTTAATACATACATTTAGTTATGGTTAATCAGTTTTTAAATATGGTTAAAATATATTTCCCTCAGTGCAGGTAGTACCTAGTAAATGCTATAAATGCCATTACGTCAAGTTAGTAACATAGTAATTCAAAGTAACTTATAATGTTGTAAACATCATGACATCAAGTTATTAATATAATTAACCACTTTTTCTATAAACGCAATAAAAGATATCCATATGACCACTTTCAACAACTTTTTTGCAATAAAATAAAAAGCATATGCGTTTATTAAATTTGATCAGCCTATATTTCAAAAATGCATTTTCGAACACATATTTATGGTTGATTTGTGACGTACAATACGTCGTTAAAGTTTAGCAAAGCACTTGAATGAAAGAAAATCTATCATTTTAAAGTAAATCATAAATGTTGTTAATGGAAGCAAATTAATTCAAACAGTGAGAAATGTAAAATTCGGAACAATTAATGCTTCAATACTGGGGTACGAAACGAGATGATGAATATAAATAACATTCATATGTAGTACTTAGCTATAAATAATGCAACACCCACACGACATGAAAAAGAGGCAGGTTAACCCTTCGTCGGCAAATCCGAACTATCTACGGAGGCTGTGTCCGTTCCTGCAGCGACGTCTTTGCCTCGTAATTTATCGAGTCCGTTCTGTATTTATACATCTGTTTGGAGTTCTATAATAATTCATCGCTAACAGGTGAACTATGCGGAATTAGGTCAAATCGAAAAAAATACATATGTTATCATTATTCACGTTTCTCCCAGACTGCAAACTTTAATATAAGTTACAAAGAATTGATTGATAATTTTACAGAGCAATATTAACGTATATAAATTACATACTTGTAAATCATTGGATGCATTTTAAGGGATTTAGTTTGAAAATGTTCACTGCTTGTAAGTCATTTATTTTATAAAAATAATTTATGGATTTCTCTCTTTTATTCAGTTTTTCCGGACACGAAACATTTTCTGTTATGACATATTTTTATACAGGAGTATTTTTAATTGAATATCGAGTTCGTTTAATATTTTATCTTATAAAATAAATTTATTAATAGATTTAAATATCGTTCCTTACCATTCAGAAATACTGGATTGATGATTGTCTATTTCAAGCCAAGTCATTTACCTACGGCCGTTCTTAAAATAGGAAGTTTTTATTTTTTTTTTTGTAGATTATGGAACCAATTAAAACATAGGTAACATCTCAGTAAAAAGTAAGAAATTAGAAAGTGTAAAGTTCGAAGACAACGTATTAGAAGTACGTGGAAGACCAATAGCAATACAAATATAATCTTCAAATGTCGAAAGAAACAACAAACGTATCCATACATCTAAATGGTCCATCTGCCGTTTCACATATGACATACTGATGATAACTAATAAGTTCTCTTATATTGTGTATAAACTTTTACAAAAAGAAAAAAAATACAAGAAGACGTAGAAATTGTAAACAAAGCCTCAAGTGAAAGTATTCATCAAATGATCGGCTCAACGGAAACGAACGTTTCTAGTAGTTTCTCAGGTATGCGAAACATTTTCAGCATTTATTGAAATTCGTCTTGTGCTTGGTACAAATAATATAGGTCTATCGGAAATTCTTCGGCAACACTTTCGATTGGAAACATTTGCCAGATGTGTGACCAATTTAATGTGTTTATTGTAAAGAACATTTGTCGATGCATTAAGTTGTTTCAAGTTGTACTCGTGCAGCGAACAACAGGTAAAGAATATATTTATCAGCATTTGGAGAAAAATTTCCTTTACTGTCCTCATTTTAATGATCCAAATCTAATGTAGCCATTTACTTTTTCGATAGTGATACCACGTTCACTATTTTCAAGAGTTCACGCGAACTCCATATACCTACGCCTAGACAACTCAATTGCTTCAGTTCGCTATATTTGTATAAAATATGGTGGGAATAGTGATTTACCTTCATCAACAGTGAAGAGATTAATTGAAAAATTCTGGGAGACTGGATCCTTAAAAACTCTGACCGTCCTTCAACAAGTCGTTCAACACAAAAACATCGAAGCAGTTCGTGAGAGTGTTGCTGGACATTTTAAGAAGCTCTCTACAGTGTAATTTCACGAAAGATTACAAAATTCAATTAACCCAAGAATTAAAGTTTACTGGCCACGCAGAGCGAAAAGAGTTCATTAAAGGGATTATGGAACAAATGAATGCTGATTTTTCGAACAAAATCATCTTCAGGGATGAATTGTCGCATTTGGGGTTCAGAAAGCGATCATTGTGAAACAAGCATCCACAACGTGACACTGTTTGGTGCGGATCTTGAGCTGGAAGCATCATCGGTCAATTGTTCTTCGAAAATGCGGCTGGTATTGCGACATGATCCAGTGCCTAAATTAAAAGATATGGATGTAGAACACATGTGGTTTCATCAGGACGAGCCCGAGAAACAATTCAATTACTTCATTTCCTGGTCATATAATTTCCCGTTTTGATGATCAGAATTGCTCGCCCAGATCATGTAATCTAATGTCGTTGAACGTTTTTCTTTGGGTTTTTTTGAAGTATATGATTTGTGCCACGAAGCCCACGACCACCCACATCTTGAAGGAGGAAATTGAACACTGTATCAATGAAATTGAGCGGCATTTATGCAAAATGGTCATGGAAAATTTCAACAAAAGAGTGTGTGTGTGCCTTGGAGGCCATTTACCCGATATGATTTTCCATACATAATCCTATACTCTATACCTACTCTATGAATGAATATATTTTCAATTTTTAATTAAAACCTGTATTTTCTATCAAAATTACTTCTTGCATTAATTTTGGGACACCCTTAATTAGCAATTTAAATGAAATGAGATAAACACATTATTAAGTTTCAGGAAGTTATCCCAAATATTGTAAATATTTTAGTTAGTTTAAATGATGGAAATCCTCCACACTATAATAAAAAGTATGGTAAAACTCCTCGAGTTTAGCATGGAATGTTGCCATGGAATGTTCAAGTAAAATTCATGTAGTTTTATTCAGTTATTGATGTGTAGAACATGTCGTAAACATTTATGTAATATTAAAATAGACTATACATGAACTTTACTTGAACATTCCTTGGCAGCAGGTTAACACAGAAAGTTCAAAGAGTTTTACCTTACTTTCTATTACAGTGCACTTTTCCAAAAATTACCGATTTCATTTTCATCGATAGGTTTCTTTTTTAATGTAAGTAATTATACTTTTGCTTTTATTTCTCAATCAATTATTTTAAACATAATTTTATCATTTTGAAATGGCAAATTACATATGTTCTAATTGACTTCTTTTTCCGATTTTATGTCATTCCAAGACCGAAAGAGGAGTGAGATGAATTCTATGCATAATTCATATTTATATTAGCTACTAGTATAACACAAAAACATCCTAAGACTATATTGAAATCGAAATTAATAAAAAAAAACAATTCAAGATAATTCCATTTGATACAATTGGCTAATAAGTAAAATTCTACTTAAAATACTAAAAACCTACCCTGACTTAACTTCCAAATGTCCAAAATATAATTTGAATTATTTTTTTGGACATTTGGAAACTCATCATTACACTATTTTGGATAAACTTATCCAGTATATTTATCACTGCATTAGAAAAGCTGACACATATATAATCTTGCTTGTGGTAAGCCACTAGTAAGATCGTTCAAATCTTTGACCTGTCATGCATTAAATAAAAATCACGCATACTATTGTCTTGAAGCCAAATTGGATTCAGTTTCTGTTGGCGCTCCTGCTTGCTTAATATTCAGTATAAATGGAAATTCTAAAATACTTTAAAACTAAGTATAAACAAGGTAATTTCATATTTAACTAACACTCCCTTGGAATATTGTCCTTAAACGAAACTCGAAACGATTTTTTTTTCTCAAAGATTACGAGAACTGGGGAACCTTCAGAAAAGCTGCCACAAGTCATTACGGGTTATTCAGACACAAGAGCGGACAATCATTGCTTGTAACCCAGGGAAACACATGACGTCTTTGTAGCAAGCACTTCATTATTGGCGATACGCCAACGTTTGATTTATTCGGTGGCAGTCGCAGGATCTTGAGGGAGACGCTCTACAAAACACCTATGCCTCGTGGTGAATTACGGCTTGCCGTGTCATTTGGCCGTGTCCGAGGATTGCGAAATGTTTGTATATCATTTTGATGTCGGCTTGAGGATTGCGCCGCTGTGTTATTCCGGTTATAATTGGGTTTACACCTTAAAACTAAAATACTCGCGCATGTGGGTGGTTCCTGGCTTACGTGATTTGTGGGAGTTTATCATAAGCGTGTAGGAATCATATCTTAGTCAAATATATAATTTATTTAAGTGATCTGGGTGTCGCCCCAAAAAAATACCACTGACGAATTTTTTGTGCATTAACCATGTTAAAACATTTTTCTACATTGGTTGTTTATGCACTATTCTAATTAATTAATATATTTTACGTTGATTTACTCTTCAACAAAACTAGGTATATGAAAGTGAAAGTCAAACACATTAAAAGATTTCTAAAGTTGTGATTTTCCATGAAATGGAGTTTTGCTGAATATTTTAAATTCTTTTATATCCTTTTTATATAAAATAATATCAAATATCCAACTTCTGGACAGGTTGCCACGTCGTCGGCGTAAGCTTCTTCAGATGAAAATTTTATCAAAATTTATTTAAAATTGATACGGATAGAGATTATTTCCTTAACATATTCCCTTTCTTTTCCTCATTTGAGATTTGTTCTTCATAAACCCTTCAAATTCGACTTATGCATACACAAAAAAGTAGAGCCTCGTATGATTTACGGATGGTTCCAAAACAGATAATAAAACAAGTTCTGAAATAATTGGACTGAAACCCAGAATTCAGATTGTGAAAAAGTTTGTCTAAAATTCCTATATGAACTGGTTCCAATGAAGTACCAATACCGTTTGGGCAAATTTCAATGCCATAAGGTCATTGAAATAAATAAATAAAACGTTTTTACGTTCTAAAAAGAGTTCTGAGATGGTTTTCATAAATAGTTTTCTATGTTTTGGAGAGATAAGTGACAGAAAAATGGTGTGAATAACTTAAG
This sequence comes from Anoplophora glabripennis, assembly GCF_000390285.2. Taxonomy (NCBI): domain Eukaryota; kingdom Metazoa; phylum Arthropoda; class Insecta; order Coleoptera; family Cerambycidae; genus Anoplophora; species Anoplophora glabripennis. The sequence continues at coordinate 383,291 of NW_019417609.1, forward strand.
ACAGAACAAGTTCACAGTCCAAATAGGATAAATGTCGGCTATTTACTTGAAGAAAACAATAAAAAATGAAAATTTAACAAGTGAGGACTGGGAATACGGTGTTGCACGTTCTGAGTGATTGCAAAGAATTTGCATGCCTTAGATTTAGGCTCATTTGTAAACTTACAAGGAAATTAAAAGAAATATGCATTTAGTACGAAAAGCAAATCTGCTTATCGAATAAACGGTGGGAAGCATAATAGACTAGAATTGACCGCAATGCCTTGGGAGATCGGAGGATGTGTTGATTCTGATGCATCTCGAAAAGAATTACAGGTTACAGAATTACTGCAGAAACAAATATTTATCTGTTATGATCACAAATTAACACATTTTGAAGGATAAGTAGTTAACACATTTAATATTCATAATAAGATTTGTTTTGAACAATTCATTTGAAGGTTGATTATTATTTTAAGCAGATAGCTAAAATTTAAATTTATATATACGTTACGCTTGATGATCAAGACCTTAAATATCGTAGCAAATTATTGCTTTTACCAAAACTATATTTTTTTCGCGAACGACACCTGTAACGTTTGAAGTTATTAATACACCTTGAAGCACTGCAAAGCCTTATGAACAAAGCAGTTATCATTAAATATCAAACTTAAATGGTAGAGTAACACTCCTAATTATGTATAATTAGGGCTACTGCCAATTATTATAAGATAAGGCAAGCTTCTTCATTTACCGCTGTTATTTCCACTTAATTTATCTTGATCAAAAATTATACAGGATGAAAACATTTTTCATTAAGAACTGGGCACAGCTTTATGAATAATTCCTAAATGGACGCTTGAGTCAATCATGCCTATATTAATTGATTCTTAGCTGCTTAGCTGGTCCATAGATTTTTAAAATTTATTTATTTATTTATCTATTGCAACATCCGCAATAATTCGAGCCAGTATGACAAACAAGATGTATATTTCAGTAGGTACGTTTTTTTGAGGCGAAAATTTAAAAAATAGTACTCGTACGAATATAGTCGTATTGAAGCTAGCAGTTTGTTTCGAACAATTTTATTTGCCTCATCACAACAATGTTTCTAACATCTTAACAACTATTGATGTTATGAACAATAATATACCCAAAAAGACGTTTTAAGTCACCGCCAGATGTTTGCAGCAATTCTAAATAGTATGTAGGTAACGCAGATACCATTGCTATAGTCTGAGAGAAATAGGTTATTCATTTATTTATATTAGTAAATATGTATTAAATAACTAAAAGAGGGTACCTACTAGGGATGAAAAACTAGATTTAACCTATCAAAAATGCACAGATTTCAATGGGAGTTTTTCAGTAATAAAATAACCTGTTTTTAGAATTTATAGAGTACAGTGAAATACAAAATTGTTAATATATCGAAAATTGTTCGGTGTTTTAACTATCAACTATGAAACTGCTTTCAATCAGAATTAAGCAAGGTTTTACTATTTTTTATCCTAATATTTGTGTGTGGACACATAACAACAATTAATATCATATTTCCTTCACCACTAAGGGAAAATAAATATAATTCCTATTACATATCTGAAAACAAAACGAAATGTTTGAATAGGTTTTATCTATTGATAACACTAAAAACGTTATTGTAGTTAGGAAAGTAACTGTGGGTTACAGTCAAAAATAAATAAAAAAAATTACATACAACCCCAAAATATAATTGGTTTAATTATTACAATTTGTAATGTTTAAATATAATTGTACGTGTTACTGGAATATTTAACGTTTATTTCAACAAGTATTAACATTATTTTTAATGCAACTAGAAACCTACGAATTCAAATTCATTAAGTCTTATAAGGTCAACTAAAAACTAAAATTTATTAAATCTCCACCCAAACATAATACACTCGTATAATAATAATATAGTAATAATACTACAAATAAAATTGGACAAACAAAGGTGGCTAATATATTATATCTCATACTATCGTATTAGTAAATCAGATTTATTAACAAAAAGACAGAAGTAAATATATTTAAAGAATTTAAATTTTTAATTTTCTTGAATTTTAGATCCCTAAAAAAAATGTGGAACATATAAATGCTAGAGGTAATAATGCAAGATGATAAATCACTTAATATATCAGTGCATCAAGTCAAAATATTCTTATCAGAAGAAGAAAAAGTCTAATTTAAAATAAAATAGAATTTCTTATAAATATATTACATTAATTTGAATATGCAACATACCCACGCATCGGTCAACTAGTTACGATGGGATATTAAATAATTAGTACACATTTAACTGGAAATGGATACGTTCTACTTAACCATTATATCTCGATTTAATGAAAATTTTTCAGCAACTGACGCTTGTCCACAAATTTTGACGTTTGTAGGGTGTCAGGATCCAGAAAGCATTGCGATCGATACCCTCAGGTCTAACAAAACCTCCATTTATCTTTATTATTTATTAAATATAATATTATAACCTTATTATTATAGTTTATGTAACAATTTGTCCTTTTTTAGGGCATGCTTTCCTAGATCTGACGACATTAAACCGCTGTCCCATTGCCGTAGACGCCCTAACTTTCTTCCTTTTATCCTGTAGGTATATCTAATGGTAATATTTATTACTGGAGCCATATTGCGATAATCTAGACATAAGTCATAGCAATCCTCTGCATCTCGAAAACGAAGCAGTTTTCGGTCCTATGTTTAGATATTTTTTGACTTATTTTTGTGAGGAACATGTTCTCAAAATTTGTCGACTTAATCCTGAACCGTGACAGATACAAAAAACCTGATATCGATGTCCTTCCTCTTCTTTTGAATTTAATTCGCTGGTACCAAAAGATCTTGGCTAACTTGATACAGGATTTTTTTGAAAAATCGCCCATTAACCACCTAGAGGTGGTAGATCTCCGTTGTCATTAAATATAGAAGAAAAAAGTTTGAACATTATTTGTTATATTATTTATGGGGAAGCCATTGGCGTTCTCAGATTTTTTACAAACCGCACAGTTTTTCCGATATTACATTAAACATAGGTTTTTTTAAACAGAACATTTTTTGGTTGTACCCTATAAAACTATCGAAAATCAACCACCCTGTACATATTTGTAGGGTTATTGTTATATTGTTATTAGTATTGAGAAAATGCACTTGTACAAATATTAAAATATTTGGAATACTTGTTGTTATTGGAGAAATAAATTATACATAATTTATGACATCAAAATTCGCATAAGTATTACTTTAATAAACTATAAATTTAATGATGTGTCATAAATAAACAATTTCTGGAAATTAATTTATGTCACAAAATGATATTCGAATGGCCTGGCAGTTTATTAAGGAAGGAAAAAATACTGTCACATATGTTTTATTTTATAAAGCATATGCGTATAAGACTGTATTTTTGGCATGCTGTCACTTTTGAAATAAGCTAGCATTTGTGTATGCCGTAAATCTTGGTATTCAAAAAAGTTTAAGACTATTCTATATTTATGAACCGAATCACGATTTTATCGCAAATAATACATTTTAGATTCAAGATATGTTTATCGAACGACTTTTAAAGTACTTTTATATAAGAGACGAAATAATTTGAAATGCTGAATTTAAATTAAAAGTAAATGAACTAGCTAATTACGATTTTTCTGTCTTTTGTCCTTTTTTTTTTTTGAAAAAACAGTAATATTTTTAAGGGAGTAATTATTTTATGACATTACCACAACAGAAATTAAAGAGAAAGCTATACATTTTAAGAAGACCAAAATAATTTTAGGTGAGATATAACATACAAAGTTGCTACATCTTAAGTGGTCACTTCTACTTAATGCATCGACTTTCAACACGACAAACTGGCAGAGAGCGACTTGCTAATTTGCAGGTACTTATTATAAAAGATCAGTGAAATACACTTGTAAACTAATAGTACTGTGAGAAACAACTACTCTATGGACTAATACCTTCAGTATACCGGTTGTGCCATAATTCGTGTGTGTGTGAACTTTAGCTGTATAACGTAAAAAGTTACTTCATCTTAAGTGGTTACTACTACTTAATACATCGACCTTCAACACAAGCTGGCAGAGAGCGACCTGCTAATTTGCAGGTACTTATTATAAAATATCAGTGAAACACATTTGTAAACTTATAGTACTGTCAGAAACAACTACTCTATGGACTAATACCTTCAGTATACATACAGTAAATATATCTTTTTCTCAGTAATACCCCCCGGCTATACCGGTTTTGAACTTGTTAGTTTTCATCTGTATGCCATAGATAATATGATCGACAAATGATCTAGCTATTTTGATGTTTATCTACAAACATGGTGTGAGTAATGGTGAGATATAAAATACAAAACGCCAAAACGGCAATGAGCAACCTGCTAATCTGCACGCACTATGAAAGCAAGACCAGTTATGCACTAGGCGACGCAAAGTTATAACTAATTGCATTGCGAAATCAAGCAGTTAATATAAAAAGACAGAATATGCAGGTAGTTAAAAATTACGATCAATACAGTTATTGAATATATATTATTTTATAAAGCCAATGTATATATTAAATGCCATGTTGACGTTGTGTTTTCCAAATTCTCAAACTGACAATAACATTTCCTAAAGATCTGATTATAGAGTTTATGAAGATCTCATTATAACATTCCAACTTTATTGCCAAAGGTTTACACGTACTGCTCCAACTGACAGTTGGTGTAGTTGAATCAGCCACTCACCCACTCCCACACGAGACATGTTACAAAATTAAAGATATAGTGGAAAAGACATATATCTTCAATAAAATCAAGGGAATCTAGTCAGATCGAGATGATATCTTGGTGAGTTTTGAGGTGACATCACAGTGAAGGAATATCTGTCCATCTAAGGTTCCTAGTCCAGGCGAATCTAAAGAAATACTTACAAAGCAAAGCTCTGGAAAGCTCTAAACCGGGCAGGATTTGAGATTAACATTTATCATCTGACCTCAAGGCTATAATAGCATAGAAATATTGCTAAGGCGACTTCAGAACTATAATGTTGAAAGAAGATGGAATCTTTCCGTTCCTTGATGTCTTTGTCAAGAAGAAATCCAAAACCATACCTCGTTGAGTCTTATTAGCATCCGGCACAGAAACAAGATATCGTTCTACAAGACTCACAAGTCTTTAGAACCAATGGGTTCCATCTAACAAGATGAACAAAGAAAATGAGGAATATCTAGGATCTATTTACCTTATACATGAGGACATATTGATAAGATAGCTCGTTTCTTAAGAAAATACGATACTGTTACATCAAGGAGAATAGGAGAAGCCTTTTTAAGGCATATACATGTATTCCAAGCCTCTGGTTTATAAAGCATTTCGTTTAAATGTGCTAAAGTATACAGGGCTGGAAAATTCACATGGTCCATCTGCCTTTACATGAGAGCGACAAAGTAAAGTAAAGAAAGTAAAGACTATTCAGATTATGAAACGTCTTCAATGTAACCATCCTTGTCTATCGCACGGATTTCTATGACTTATTTTATCGCTCTCACGTAACGGCCGATGTACCATGGGGACTTTCCGAACCTGTATATTGGACATGTAAGAAGCATCGTTAAAGCAGCATAAATATCACTAAAGTATAATATCAGCAGTTACGATGCATAGGATAATTAATAGATCTAAATAGGTAATACTAGAATTCTAGAAAGAGCAAAATTTTGGCCTCAGACAGGCAATAAAAATCCAAGACAGTCGAGATAATTTCACCTGAGACGCAGGTTTAGAACTGCCTTTATGCCAGGAACTATAGACATATATAAATACTTATACGTAAATATCAAGGACTGAAACATCAAATGCCAGTTACTCCAAACTACGCATCGGAACGCCATGAACCAGCGCTCACAGCAAATATAAATACAAACCAGAGGAATTAGTTTCTGAAGAAGAGAGCGATGTGCCCGTAGAAGCCTTAAGAACTATAAACTCGGAAATGGTTAAACCACTTAACCTAACGTTTATTTAGAGTATGAGAATTGTACATATATTAATTAAGATTAAGGTAACAAAACATGTTTTACATTATGCATTTTACAAATAAATCTGTAACATAAACCGTAAAACAAAAAAAATAGAGAAACTGTTTATGTTTATATTTTTGCAGTTTTATCTGTAGTACCTATGTAGATTCTGGATTTTAGGTTATATTTCACTTTATTAATCTCGAAGTGATGACTAATGACTAAATATCCATCCACCAACAGATTTTTTGTAACAGAGTAAACCCTGTATCAGACAATGCAATTTAGTTGCAGCGACAAAATTGCGGGAATTTTGTTGGGGGGATAAAATTGCATGTTTATTTATCACACAATGGGACAGAATTGCTGCAATTTGTTTAATTTGCAGTAATGTTACCAACTACAACTGTGCATTGTTTAACATGTAAAATTGCTTGTACGTATTTTGTAAACAATTATTTTTTATTCAAGCAAAACATTGCAATGGAAGAAAATTTAAAAGTAAATTGCTGTATAGCTTTATTAGTGGCTTCAACGGCGTTACTAACAACAACCATGATCAACAGCCAACAACAACTAGGTTGGTAATAAACAAATATTCATAAAAGTAACTACATAGAATCGACGCAATTTTGTTGCACGGAATAGAGCATGTTCTAATTCATGCAATTCAGTTGCCGGGACAGAATTGCATAGTCTGATAAGAAAAATTTCATGGATTCTATCGCGGCAGCGAAATCCCTGCAACAAAATTGCACTGTCTGATACAGGCTTTTGAGATGCAATGCGCTCACCTACCCACTGGGTACCTACAATTACGCCATGCACCTACTTTGTTTCTGGGCATTCCCTAAAAAACCGGAACCTTATAAATTGTTTTTTTTTCTTCCATACTTAAAACATTTCGTTATTGCGGATAATCGTTAAATTTCTTAAAACTTATATAACTTACATAAAATTATGTAATCATTAATAAATAATTAAACACTTTTAAAAGTTTCATCATCTAAAATACTTTTTGCCGTTGTCCAGATGAATGGAAAGCAAATCGAAGAATATATTTTGTAAACTGTCACTCGCAGTGATTTATATTATGTATTTTTTAATTTATTTTCTGGTTAATTAACAGACTTTTGTGTTAACTATACCTAGATCATTATTACAAAATTTGTTAATAACTTGCCGAAACAATGTGTTGAAAGAGAGCAGACACAATATTTATTTATTTACTATACAGATATTTTGACAGAATTGCTATTTCCACATAAAAATACCTAAAGTAAGTATAAAAGTCTCAAAAAATATTTATGGTTAACTAAGAAAACTGTAAGTCTTTGCACAATGTGATCGTTTCGTTAGAAGTTGAGTTCCAAACCTACGCTTCGACGGCTGCGGTGACGACATTTTTGACGATGGTTAGAATATGGTCCAGTTCATTTTGGGAATGACGAATATAAGAATAATTAAATAATAATTGATAAAGACATAATGACAGGAAAGGCAACCTAATATTTTTAATTATTTTTATAATCTCAGGGAGTAAACTCTCACTATGATAATACAGAATTTAAAGTAGGACATGACATCTACATAATATATGACATTTCTTGCTTATGCCAGATCAGTACATACAAATTTGAATTAACAATTCTTATTATTTCAGGCCAGTGTAAAAAAAACTTGTAGACCTCAAGATTAAAGTGTATGTTTTGGGCAACAACCTTCGACATCGGAATTGAAAGATACACTTTGATTTCTTGACATACATATTGTACAGGAAATGGTGGGCCAATATCTCGGATTTGAGTTGAATATTCGGGCACACCCTTGTTGAGAGAAAAGAAATGCAGAATTTCATATAAGGAAAAAATGATTAATTAAAAACTTGGTAATTTTTTTACAAGTTTTTAAATATAGACATTGCCACTAAATATAAACCAGGATATAGGACAGATTTGACATACTAAACTTTTCGTAGTTGTTTCATTTAGGGCGTTCCTCCTATCGAAAATTCCACATAATTTACGCATAGTCTCAGCTACATACTCTATGTACTTGTAATGAATATTCACAATTTACACTCAATCATCTATTGTATAGCGCTCCATTTTGTCTGGTAAACACGTTGCGAGTGTTTACTACAACATATAGCTCTGCACAATGTTGCCAACTCTTCAGAATGAAAATGGCGCACAATTCAAATACTGCGTTACTTTTGGGACACTATAATAGCGTTTTCGTTTTCATGTATTTATTACTATTAAGATAATTTCGAAAATAGTACCTCATCGTTCAAAGTTTTTATCGCTCATAGGGTTTGTTGTGACGATACTAAAGACATTACCTTTTTCAGTTAAAAGAATACGAAACTAGAAATTAAAAAGCGCTCTTGCCCCGGGCTACCAAATTTGTAATCGGTAAAACGAATACATTAGTAGAAATTTATTTAAATAATATAGCTCTTGCCAAAACTATCCAAATTTAATAACGAACAAAGAAGTTAACGAAAAAAAAAAATCGATTTTTAGTCTTTACAAGGTGATATTTTCTGCCCTATTAAACGGGAAATGCTACGAAAATGTAAATGTCAAATTAATGATTTTTTTAAATGAAATACTAACAGCGTTTTCGACTTATTTAAGCCTTACACTCAGTGAATGAATATATTTCAATCCTTTATTACAAGAGTTGATGGTACAGCAGTTTTGTTTTACTGTACCTAATTAACTTTGTACGCTTACCTTTTCACTTTGCTAAATGTATCAGCCTCTATAATAAGTAATATTTATCAATGTAATTCTAATAAGATAATAATGTGGCACCGAGATTTGAAATTTCTGGTATTGTCAAAGCAGCATAAAAAAACTTTTTTCAACTAATAACAGATTTTAGTCACCCAGTTCAAGCTGTAATCGAAAAAAAAAAATTGCAAACAATATGCTTACGTGACATACCAAATCAAGATTATCGGTACATCTTTATCTAGTAAGATATAGGTAGGTATTTTTAATAATACTGAAAACGTGTTACAATTAGTGAAAATAAACGACTCCAAAGTTTGATTTCTCTCAATTCTTACATTCTTTTGGCAAATCTATCCATGATCGAAACAGTGCTTATACATACCGAGATGTTTTATTGCTTGCGGAATATTTCACTTTGTTAACAATATTCACAAGTCAATAAGTGCCGTAACATTGACTGTTATTGGAAGAACATATTTTTATTATTTCCGGTGAGATACATTCTATTTCGGTATCCTCTTTATTCAAACAAATTTGATACAGAGAATGTTACAATATGTTTGTTGTATTTATTCATAGAAACAGTCTTGTAAAACCGTTGAGAAATCTGAACCACTAAAAATAAATGCTTTGTGTTTCTTTTAAGTAAGTTTACACATTCGTCAATATATCCTTGATGACATTCTTCATAATCGACATGTGCCAAAAAATGTTTCAACGTTTAAACCGCATGTTATACTGAATATTTTTAAATTCGTATATGCAATATATGTATGTAAGGTAAACTGTTGATCTCGCATCTAATTAAATAAAATATGACAGTTTAATATAAAATATAAATTTCGTTCGAACTGTTTCAAGAACTTTGACTTGGACATGTTTATCTTAGGATTTTATAACATTGTAAAAACCATATAAAAAATATATTTCAGAGCTGTAAAAGCAAAAGCTGTAAAAGCATATTTTTTGCGCACATCCAAAGTTTGTTTGAAACTAGGAACCTCTAAACTTTATAACTTCGAGTCAAAATTATTAGTTACATTCATTAAAATGTTATTTAAAACTACACACTACATCATTGGACCTTCTGTAGCTTTATAGGTTAATGTAAAATTACTTCATAGAGTAATGCAAAATTTCCTTTCTTTATACAAAGGAGGTAACTTTGCATCAACCTACGTGGTATAAACATTAGCAATGATCTAGTAAAAACTTTTATATACCTTTAATTTTTGTGAGTGTACGCGTTTCATAAAATTAAATGTATTTTTCAAACCATTTTACCCTTGAAAATCAATATTTATACGAGACGGATATCCACCTAAGTTTTTCTAATTTTTTTCTAGTATTAAATTTAACAAGTTATTTATATATGTGTGTTTTTAAGCTTAACATAAAGCGATAATAATCGATTGGTTCTTCTTTAACTCTTTTCTTTTGCCATAACGTTGAAAGTAATTTGTTGCGGAACAGTAATTCTCGAACAAAAAGTAAAAACAAAAGTGCCATAATCTAAGCCGTATCTGACCCCGCAAATAATTTATGTAGTTCACAAATGCTTTTGTAAGTCGTTTTTTGATTTAACATTGACAAGAAATATATTTGCTCAAGATCTACTGACACAGCAGTGATATTTTTATATGAGTCAAGCAATTAGCAAATTAAACGCAAGGTTTATTTTTATAATGTTTATATATTTTTAACAAATAGGAGAATTGAATTAACAAACACTTTAGCTGCATGTACATTATGCATCTCATATGCAATACAAATACATGTAGGTACAGATCACGATGTTTAAAAGTAGTAAATAATAAATAAATAATAATATAATAAAATACTTTAGCGAAATCGCTCTAATGCGCTTTGTTTATACATTTGTTTAATTATTTGTTACATCATATTTCTATTTCTTTCTTTCATAATCTTAGAAGCTTGGACATTGTTCTATACTGTTCTTATAAATTGGGAATTTTGAGAAACAATAAATATATATAAACAGCGCCAATGCGTGGAGAGTTTTTGAAAATTGACAAAGTTTGGAAACTGTTGTGTATAGATTGTTCTAAATAAAGGATTGAATACAAATTGGTGTCAGAAGCGGGATTCTGAATATTATTAATTGGAGAAGACAGTGAATGCCAGTGAGTACAAGATCTAAAGTAGCAGAAATGGAAAGTCAGTGAAACAGTTTATGAAAATGATGGTGGCACCGAAGGCAGGGCAGGATGAATTTGGATCTGTTATAAAGACAGGACAGTATGTACTAAATACATTAAGATCTGATATGTGGAATATGAAAGCCAAAAGTGACATGAAGAAACAATTAGCTGAAGAAGACAGTAGGACAAATAACACCAAGACAGAAATAGACAGCCGGTTGGCAAACGTAGACAACCGATTCGGAAATCAATTTGACAACAGTAGATTTGACAACATATAGAAAGCAGTGGACGAAGAGATTAATTGTAAGGAATGAGATGTAAAGATAGAATTTGAAAAAATTAAAACGAGGCGTGACTCTATGACAGAAACTGTCACGATTTCACCAAGTTTTGGTCAAAATTCAGCTTACGATGGTAAATCTTCTTGGCAAATCTACATAGAACAGTTTAATATCTCACAGAAAGTTAGTAACTGGATTGATAGTGAGCAATTCCAAATGGTAAACTTGTCAGCACCTAAACGAAATAGATTCGATACTGTTGTAACAAATCTCGGATGTTGCATTGCAACACCGCAGCTGGTCACATGGTAAAATTTTTGAAAAAGTTTTTAACTTAACCTTAGCTTTAGCGTAAGTAAATAATTATGGTGAAATATCTTAATCCTGAATGATTAGCCACTGCCACCGAAGAATATAATAAAAAGGTATTATCTTTCTGGCACGAAAATTATCAGTAATAATACGACAGAAACATTAAAGGTAAATTCAAAAAATGAACTCCTAACTATTAAGACGAGTGAGCTGTGTGGTAGTACTAAAAAAACTAAAAATTTTATGTATATTGGAGTACAAAGAGAAAATAATTTATCGCTTCTTATTCATCTAATATTTTTAAATATGTAATGATGTTATTTGCTTGGTTATATGTTCTCTCCCATATCTAGCAAATTGTTTAGCTTTTAGTAAAAGGTGCCCACTGCTGTAGAGTATATTGCGAACAATTTATCAAGTGACAGTATTTGTCATGCGTTGGCTTGGAAGTCGGAGAATTGTATGGGAGACAGGACATTGTTTATTTGGCATTCGAATTAAGTATGCACGTTTGCTATTTACTATTGATTTTATTGTGCTCAAATCACCATAAATCACAATAAAATGGAAAAAATGGTGTGAAACGGCGCCGGCGGTGGCACTAAACACGGCAAAAATAAATTATTTTAAAACTACAATAATTAATTGAATTAATTTGCAGTACGAGTTCAATTACAGATGATACACTAATCTCTCTCTCTCTCTAATCAACTCTAAAACTATTTGTTTTACAAAAAAAATAGAGGATTTTGTTGGAAATACAAATAAAATGTAATTATCATAATGTAAAAAAGCATACCTAAATGTTTTTGTTAAATAAATAATTTTGGATTTATATATTCAGCTATTCAGCTTAAATTAAAAATTAAAAAACTAAAAAATGTATCGTTTTTTTATTAAAGTAGAAGACCTCTACATTGCTAGAAATACTAATTGAAAAAATGCGATTCAAATTTCAAAATATCCAACGGCGTCGAAATTTTAAAGTTGTTAGCGATAGTGATTACCAGTGTAGTACCTCTGGTTCTGGTAATCACTATGGCTAACAGATTTGTGTACCAACTCGGTGAATTTTTGTCCTTGACCCAAGTTTCATCAATCTCCGCAAACATTTTAAAATGTACACGAATTAATTATTGCGAATTTTTAAAAATTTCAACATGCCGTATCTCGAAAATTTCGGTCTATAGCTACAAAGATGTATTTTATCAGACATTCTACAGAAATGACGCAATAAGCAAGCAGTTGTAATAGAATTAGGAAGAAATTATATGATAATACCTACTTATCGAAAAATGTGTATCCACTGAACGTTTTTTACGTACCGGGAATATAAGTCGTTTCAGAAAAAGGTATTAGAAATCCTAGGGGTTACAGAATATTAAAATATGGCTGTTTTTTGCTATGACCTATGGATATGGATGGTCTTTTGTTTTCAATTTACAACGCATTGAAGATAAATTTTTTATAATAATTTGGTCCATATCTCCAGAAGTAATTTTGAGAAGAAACAGGTTAGGTAAATTTTTTGAAGTTAGAATTTTTTGATACTGAGTACGAAAACATGCTATCTCATACTTCGGTTGGAAAACATGCTATCTCAAATTAAGCTTGGAAAACATGCTAACTCAGATCTTTAGGTAAAAACATGCTATCTCAGTGTTTTATAATTTGTTATTTCAAAAAATGTCAAGTACGTGTTGCAGCATACTGCATATTATTCTATTTTTTTAATTAACAATTTTGTCGTTTATAACAATGTAACTTAACAAAATAAATTGAAAAATGTTGAATAAATAAAATAAACAGTGTACCTGAACATAAACATTCCTTACTTTTTAAAAAATATATTATATAAGTTTATTATAAATGCACGGTTTCAATCATTCCATGTGCCAACTTAAATTTCTAGTCACACCGAGATAGCATGTTTTTACCTAAAGATCAGAGTTAGCATGTTTTTCAAGCTTAATTTGGGATAGCATGTTTTCCAACCGAAATCTGAGATAGCATGTTTTCGTACTAAAGCGTCGATACTTACAATTTTTTATATATTTACTTTTTAATCCTACACTAAGAACACACTCTAAATAAACATTCATAAAATCTATTCAAATTTAAGAAGAACCGTAAAAATTGAAAGTGATTTTAAGCTATTATTAGATAAGTTTTGCTTTTTGTTCAAATTTTGTTTAATTAATATCGTCTTTTAAAACAGTTTCAAAAAGAAAGTAATCTATATGAACAAAACGTTTACACAAACGAAAAAAAACTATAGGATATTCAAGAAAAGGAATATACCTAATTTTAATGAAAAAAATAATAAAAAAATTAAATATTGAAAATAATAATTACTACTACCATTTAAACAGGAATGAAATGGTCTCAAAAATGTTGTGAAGTAAAGTATTTCTGGTTTCAAACATAACGAACGCCCTGTATAATTCATTTAAAATAATAAACTATATCAGACAATTTAAAACTTCTCAAATTGTACATTTGATACAATTTTTTTTCAATACAATATCCGTATTGACTTCTGTTGGAATATATTGACAACATTCTTGAGAAAATAATCATTTTAACACCTTTTATATTAAAAATAAAAAACGATAAATTCATCGCTGATAAGAATAAACATAAAGTTTATGATACGTTTATCTGAAATACCCTATTTATAATCATTAGACATCGGAAACTTTTATGGCGACAATCAAATAAATAAGCAGTAGTAACAACCTAGATTGTTCAACGACACGCCAGATCAACATGACAGGCATTAGAGTCCCGCTAGATACGTATAGAATAAATTGATCGATACGAAGCTTCAGATCAGAGGCAGATATGTACGTATTATTTTACAATGACGCGGATAGTATGGGATTACCAAAATGTGAAGTAGTTGATGTTTCGCCACCATTAATAAAAATTGCATCTGTTAAAAACTATTTTAGTCTAAATTTTGAACGGTCATTTTCGTTTTTCAAATGGGTATTTACCGGTCGCAGAATCCTTACAACAACTGCTAATTATTTTCTACAATCGTTTTCCTTATGAGTAAGAAATTATTATTTTGTTAACTCTCGCTGATAATTATTATTACGTACTATACCTATATATTCTATGGTACTACTCCTTTTTAGTTTCATACTATTATGCAAATACTTACATATATATTCTTATAATATTAAGAGCGCGGTTATAAGAGGCAACGGTTGTGTCATTTTTGGTTTGAATAAAATTACATAAAAGAGAAGCCGGCCTACAACCAACCCTGCACCACATTGCAGCCACCCTAACATGTCTGATTTCCAATAATCACATTTATATTTAACAAACGTAAAATTATTATATCAGTTACCACATTTATTTCTGAAAGATAAAACTTTTATTTGCTGAAATATATGTATCTATTTCAAATAATATCGAAAACAATGTGATTTAATCCCGCATGTTTTTCAATAAATACAAAATTTTTTTCCCATCACAGTTCTCGACAATTACCTAACAAAATTTTTAATAAAAGTTTGATATTAATCGAATTTATTTAAGAGTCGATATTGATTTAACCACATTTTAAAACAGTCAAAATAATTCAAGAGATGAATATATTAAGTATGGAAACTAATACGAACTTCTTTGGCTTATTGCAGGTACGGTGAATGCCAACGGAGAAACGAAGCGTCAAAGGACATCATACACCCGATATCAGACTTTAGAACTCGAAAAGGAATTCCATTTTAACCGGTACCTAACCAGGAGACGGCGCATAGAGATAGCTCACGCTCTTTGCCTCACGGAACGACAAATCAAAATATGGTTCCAAAATAGGCGTATGAAATGGAAAAAGGAACACAAGATGGCCAGTATGAATATCGTTCCTTATCACATGTCCCCCTATGGTCATCCCTATCAGTTTGATTTGCATCCTAGTCAGTTTGCTCACCTCGCAACTTAGGATGTTTTGTTGATTGTGATTCATTTTTATAGGTATTTTATTTATTTTAATTTTATTTTGCTAGCATTTTATTTTGCATGTTTTTAATAATAAAATGAAACAAATTCGGAAACATACAGGGAACTATGTATGCCAGATTATATTTCATAATTGTAAATAGTTGTTAGTATGGCTGTATGTACGCTTTGTAAGTTTTATTATTAGTTTGTACTAATATCTATTCAGTGCAGATTTATAGATATTCAACATAATTGCTGTGGAATGTGCGTTGCCCTTCAGCCCAAACATAAAATATTAACAAACAAAAATTGTAATATATTCCACAACAAATATAACATCTAAATAAAATAACATCTATAATAAGAAATTCTAACCACCTATGAACGATATTTTAACTAACAAGATTTCTTTTAAAAATTATTTAACACGATATTTATTTGTGGACAAATGTACTTATAATTGGAGAAACTGTTAAATAATTTTGAAGAAGTAGATACACTTAATGTGTCCAAAAAAAAAAAACAAGAATAAAAATTGGTTATTTTACTTGTAAAAACGTGTTGATGAAACTTTAGCCATTAATAGTCAGTTTGAGTTAATGAAGCGAGGCAAAGTATATCTCAGAGGCTGGAGGTAGAATTGTTTAAATCTAAGATAAGCTATTTTTTTCAAAAAGCTTCATAGTCTAGGAATTATTTAGCATAGTCTAAAATAGCCTTTACATTATGCGGTCACTTGCCAAACAGTTCTTAAACTTAAACATGTGCCGTATAGTGTAAATGGTGTATATCGATACATTCGCAAGTTTGCCTTCTCTTAAATATTCATCAAAGCTATACTAACTAAACCTACGCGGCACATACCAATCGACTGAAATTAGTAACTTTTCTAGATTCACAGAAAAAAAATGGTAACCTATCATGCATAGAATGTTTATGAACATTTGGGGAGATATTTGCTTATATTTTACCGTATGTACGATGCGCTTTCAATTTTGACCAAATAACTGATCAATATCTGGAGACGATTTAAGTAAGAGAAAAGTTTTGATTTTTGATTTGAACTAATATTTTGCGCACAATGTCCCGTATGAAAATTCACTCTTAATCCATATGTGACTCAAGAATTCTCTTTTAATTAAATTTGGTTTTATTAAATCACAAAGAATGCTTTACATTTATTTTGATGGATGTTTTATGTTTACGAGATGTTAAGCAAATAGCTGAACGTTATTCCATGTAGAAAACTGAGTTTATTTATTTTCCGTATAACGTAGTACCTACTGTAAAGTTTGTACACTTATTACTTGACTATCTACTGAAAAGCTTTTTCTGTACTTACCTACATATATGTTTGTAAATTCTGAATTAGAATTGTACATATCTAACTATCAAAGAATACTGCTCATTTCGTATTTTATACGATATATGTTTAACGTGTCGTCCAGGTATATGTAGTCACGTGTACCAACCTAGAAATATATTTCCCCAATATTTAACAACCCAATCCACCCTTCCATCCCTAAAAATGTGCCTTGGATGCAGTGCTAATACTGTTCCATGTTACAGATTTCCACCTGGCGTCCCTCCAGGACGAAGGATACGCATTCCACCAGGCCATGGGGATGGGAGGTATGGGATCTATGCAACGTGGCCTCTACGCTTGCGGGAGTCCCTACAGCTAGCCCTGGGCCACTTACAACGGAGACTGCGGGCCTTCTTAGGCCAAAATCGGATCTTTGTGCAGTCTTCGGCCCATGGTTCCACGATGATTCAATTTATGGGGCACCACAAGGGATACGTTGAAGGCTAATCGAAAGCTTCTTCTACAACTTGTGGCTTAGTCTCCATTGAAATGCAATTGAAACATGGTGAAGTACCGTGGGTTTATATTTTGTCTGTGCCAATAGACGTTTCGGCGAATTGGTATCGTGAATGTCTGTGACAGAAAAAATAATAGTCATTTTACAGATTAATGATTTTAATGTAAAAGAAAAGAAATTTATCCGATATCAGATATATCGAAAAACTTAACAGATCTTTAATAAAATCTCAGTAGCGCATTTTACTAATTTTTAATTCATGTGCAAATATTTACTTGCAAAATGGAATCACTGTTAACAATTTTAGTTTAGTTTATTTAGTCATTATCACTTCTGAAAATTAATATTTTTAATTTGAAAAAAGCGAACATGTTAAAATGTAATATGAATATCATATATAAAATGTGCAATATGTTGTTAAAAAGTTATTTGTTTCACAAAAATGTTATTGTTTATACAAGGTAAATTGTCTGCATTTTTAATCTTGTGAAAAGACACTGTGCTCACTTTATTAATATAGTTTTGAAAGGAAAACAAGTGTGATTATATAGTTAGGTACTTAGTGTAAATATAATAGATTCTGCACTCCTTTGTAAATATTGCAGCAATTTTAAATAAATTATTATTTAAGTTATGTACTGAATGAATGAATTCTAGGGTACATGTAAATAAATTATACCCCTCTAACGTTGTATAGAATACCTCATACGTATAAGATATGTATCAGACCATAAATATGAAAAAATAATTGTCTGGGGTTGAAAAAAGTTTTTATTTGAAAGCAATATTTAGTTAAAGGCAGAATAAATATACCGTACTGAGGATGTATGTAAAATTGTATTATAGTGTGTATATCATTAGCTCAATATTGTTTATAATTTTTGTTCAATTTATTTATGTATTTGTACTACTGTGTGTGTGGAACAAACAAGTTAGATTGTACAACATCTTCATAATAGTTACTGTTGTAATTGTCCACTCTGAATAAACTATTAATAAAAACGAACCCATTGTTTTAGTGTTGCCTGATATTAGTTATTGTTTTACAAATATGTATGTTACAACAATTAATATATCAAAATGTGAAAAATATAATATAGGTTCAATTTTAACTAGTAATTTGTGGAACAGTTTAACAACCATTAACAGAATATTGAATAATTCATGATATAATGGAGAATATTTAAATTGGCAAGGTGTACACTTTAAGCATGCCAGACATAAAAGGGTCATTATACCTACCACAAAAAAGATGTGCACAACTTATAAAAAATGAAATGCAATTAATAAAATTGATTTCTATATTTACTAATTATGTAAAGCACCCCTTATGTTATATTTGTTGAATATGTCAAGGAAATTTAAACATATTTTAAAATTTTAAGGCGCTTTGTAAAATACATATTAGAACAATAAAAAAATTCACATCAGTATCATAAGAACATAACGCTGCATAATTTATATCTGACTTCTATTTTAAAAGTATTAAGCTGATTCAAACAAATTAAACAAAAAAATATTCTTTATAAAGATCTTATCAAATAAAGCCAGTCATTCAAAAAAACATCTTGCATCTTTGTTGTTCTCTCATCACCCTTGACAAAGACGAAGAAAAAAAGAACTATTAGAAATATACGTATCTTTTTGTTTCTACATTTTACTTCATCAAATAGCATCCTCTTGTATAAAATTTATATATATTAATACATATAAGAAATTATAATATGACATGAAAATTTTAGAAAAAAAGACATTCTGAAACAACAGTTAAAAGCGTTGAATATGAATTGTTTTTTAACGAACCGATATTTGCTGGTTTTGAAAACCTTTTAAAAAACATATACCTACTTCAAAGGTATTTTGTTATTTCTAACAAATTCGTTTTTTTTTCAAAATAATAATAATAATAATTATTATTATTATTACGATTATTNTTTTCATCAATGACAGATACTCAATGCGAAATGTTTCACGATATGACAAGAATAACAAGTAAAAGACTCCAGAAGCAAAAATATTATATTAGGGTGAAAATATAACCATTTAGATCAAGGTACCTCTCTAAAATTTTGCATAATTAAAAAAGTACAGGCCTTTAAAAAAATGTTACATTTAATCTGAAGTAACTTACAGGGTTTTAAAAAAAGAGTGTAAAATATTTAAGGAGGTAATAGTATGAACCAAAATAAGCAGAAAAGTCTCAATAAACATGGGTCCGCAAAGTAACGGTTGCGGAGATATAATAATAATAATAATAATAATAATAATAATAATAACTTTATTTTCCTTGAAGCCTGACATTGTATAAGAATTGTCACATTTTTTTATAATTAAAATAACTTAAAACTACCTACACTGTACTTTATTTATTAAATACTTAGGAATAAAAAAATCACTTAAGGTAGGTACCGATACCTAAAGTGTATTTCTTATTAAATATTTGCGCATTTTTTTCTCCAAAGAAATAAAATTATTTGAGTTCTTTATCTCAGAAGGTAATTTATTAAAAACTTTTAAACCTAAATAAAATAGTGAATCACAAGATGCTTTATATTTAAAAAAGGAATGTGAAATTTCTTATTTTGCCTACCTAGCGTCTTTATTATGTATATTTTTACTTAATTTAAAAGTGGACTTATATACGGACAATTCAAAGATAAATAAAGATACAACCATTAAAATATTAAATTTTTTTAAAATTTGTCTACTTGAATGGTCATAAGATATTCCAACCATATCTCTTAAAATACGTTTTTGTGAAAAAAAAGCTGATGCAAGTGAGGAATTTTGCCAAAAAAACAACACCATATCTCAATCTGGAACTCACATACGCTTGGTTAACAGTTATTAATTATTGTAAAGAAGTTAAAACAGGTTTCAGGCTTCTTATCAAATAACCGAATATAACTTCGATATTATCAAAGTACAATGAGATTTCCACGGGAGGCATTCGTCAATTGGTACTCCCAAATATAATTTCATAAGTTAAACATAATTTGGCACAATATTGTTACCAGTTATGGAACCTAATTACTTGAATTTTTTCAGGATTGAGATAGAGATGGTTGGACTTATACCACTCACCCACTGCCTTTAATAAAGAATTAGTTTTTGTTTCTAAAGACTTGTCTGTGGTATCAGATGCTAACAAGGATGTATCAACGGCATACATGACAAAAGAGGTATCAGAAACTACATTGACAAATTCGTTGGTATACAATAAAAATATAATATGGATCCATGAGGAACCCCTATACCGATTCCAGAGGTTCAGAATTTACATTTGACAGAATTTTTTCGTTCGTATACGTCAGACTAACATACTGTTTACGTCTTAAAAAGATGCGACCCACCCGTTTGATACTCCTTTTACACCATATACGAATCCAATCCAAAGATTTTATCAATAAAATCAAACGATGTTATTCGATATCAGTTATGTATCTAAATATGAAAAAGACAGAGGATTTGGAATTTGTTTGAATCAGCTTAACAACTTTAAAATAGAAAAAATATTACAAAAGGTAATGACACAATTATTTTTTAAAAATGCTTATCTGGTTGAGAAAAATTTGTCAGCTTTGTGCACGTCTAGATTATTCTATATACATAGTTACGTGATTATTTTTTCTGATGTAGGTGACAATCCAAACAGTAATTTTTTACTTAGAAAGCTTATGTTTTTAGCAAAGTTAATATTTCTAAGCTTCCGGCAAGTCTTTCTAAAAAATTTCAGCATTTAAGGCTTTTACAAGAACGAATATGTATAGAAGTGTACAATATAGAATATTTAATATTTTCATGGAACGCTACCTAAATAATAACCAGGCCTATCCCGAAAGCTTAAAAATCCTACATTAATAACATCCACGCATATTTCACAAACGTACGCATGTACTCGCAATCAGTTTAACTTTTGATGTAGGTAATATACAATTATTCAGGAATATTTGATTTTTTCGTAAATGAAATATTTTCTATACCTTCGGCAGATTATTTATTATATACTTTAGAATGGTGGCAGACAAAGCTCAATAAATCTAGGTACTTGATTTTATACCGCAGACAATTTCAAAAAAGTACAAACAAGAAATATAGGCAGACATTATGATACTGATCAGTTTTCCGCCACCATGCAGATGATTGTGGTCAGTAATGTTCTGTGGTTTTTAAATCCATATATTTATTATAGGTAAGATTTATTTTAGTAAATTATCGTCACACATTCAAAATGTGACATGTGCATATTTTCAGCAAAACCGTTAAGTGCAGAATTCGATAAATGGCAACAAACCGTTCTATCTGGTTAAAAACAGCCTTCTTATATTCTACATAATTGTGATTGTCCGATGTAAAATTAAAAACAATTGTTGTAATTCTTAAATAAAAAAGGCCAAGAAACAGTTTCCTAACTGTACTCAATAATGTGATAAAATACCTACACATGTCGCATTTTGAAGGCGCAACGACGAAATACAATATAAAACATTTTCTACAATATCGTCAAAATCAGTATTGTCCGAAAGCACTTTTTCACAATCAGTGAAAACTTAACCTGAACGAAACACATATATACAGCACATAAACTCATTCAAAATCAACCAACAACAGTTTTATCCATGGTCTCATGTAGATGAAAATGACTTCTTTAATAACTATTAGTGGTTATAATATAATAGTTTTTAGAATTCCATGATTTTAAATTTCAACGTTGAGAGCAACAGAAAAAGCAACCCCCTACCGCAATAAATTATTAATAAAAATTGATGTATTTTGTAATAGATTCAGAAAAAGATTGAAATAGATTCTGCACATGCAATGCAATTATTACCTGAAAGATATTTATTATATTATAAAAAAATTATCTGAAGTCTGGTGTATAACTGGTTGCCTGATCTACTTGATCTGCGCTTTATGTCAGCTTATACTGCAACCAGTAAATCACGTACACGTTCATTTTTTGAAAAAAATTGTGAAGAAAAATAATTTTCGAGAAAAGAATAGACGCAATAATGGACTGATATTTTTTTAATTTTTAATAATTGAACTATTAAAATAAAACCCATATTCCTTTAATATTATACTTTCTACAAACTATTTTTTTTTCTGATTTGGCCAAAATAATAGACGGATTTGTTTAATGTACAAAAAAAGTACTCAAGAATCATAGTAAATACAACACATCGATAGTTTACTTAAATATTTTTGAATATTTTAACAAATTCTTGAAAAATATAAGTACATACCTATTTTTGTATGATAATAATAATAGTAATAATAATAATGTTGCATGAACATAAATAATCACAATAATAAGCACTTGCATATTTTATTATTATTACTATTTCTTTATTACCTCTATTTATTTTTATGATATATGAATTTCTTAGTGCTGGTCGCAAGTTACTAGTATTTCCTGATGAGCATTACAAAATATAAATACATATTATGAAAAGCTTGAACGAATAATATTTAAGTAGCTACTGCAAAATCAGTACCAACGAGTCATTGGTTATGGTTTCGTATATTAATTCAATTTTATTAATAAAAAGAATAACGAGAAAGCCACAGTTCTGAATGATGATGTGTGAAATTGAAATTTATTAATGAATCCACTTAAAAAACCGAAACAAATTTTAGTCTGAACGAAAGTTTCCCACACTACTGTGAAAATATTTATTAATATCAAGACAAATAATTTAAAGCCGGAATGTTCTTTTAAACAGAATTAAAGATGAGACTGGACGTACAAAAGGACATAAACTGTATTCGCTTTTCCACGTAATTCTACATTACAAATGTAAATCTGCAGCATTTCATTCCGCGACATATCAAACGGTTGGTGGTCAAACATCAAAATAAAGTCTTCTGTGTCAGTCTTCCCTTGACTATACTCGACATTTATATAGCGATATCTACAAAGACATTAACATAATCCTTGTTTGCATATAAACAAACAGTATATATAAAGTTGGTAGAGGTATTCTGTACTGAATTAATAACAAATTCACACATGCATATTCGCATAAACAACTATTGTGTAGTCAATAAAAGAGCTCTACATATTCGTTTTTAGTAGATAAGTATGAAAATTATAAATTTGTGTACAAGACGTTCGTCCTATGACATTGACTGAGAAAATCGAGAAATGTCACGATCATAGAACAATTCAAGGACTAAAACCAATTAATGAAAGAATAATATATTTATGACTTTCTTCTATTGAAATGGAAGAAATTTTCTGCTTCAAAATATTTTTACACATCATAGTGCACCTGTTTGCAATTGCAATAAAATCTTTCAAACTAAAAGATAAATGTATAAGAAAATATGTTGCAAGTAACTTCCCCTTGTGTTGTTAATTACTAGAAAGAACAAATTCCTGAAACGGATTGACAATATATTTCGTTGTACCTACACAGCCAAGACAAAGCAATTTTAAATCTATCCTCTTCCACTTCTTATATTTTTCCCTATTAAAAAGGTTTAAATACTTAGGACTTAAATAATATCGCAATATCAACCACAAATGTTTTACTCACTGATATGATCTTAAAAAGTCTGTCGTACTCGAAATTTTAGCAGAAGTATTTTTAAGGATACATATGGGGTACATTTATAAAATATGAAGGTGGTCATATCCCTGGCCGAGAAATGGTGAAATTTCTGGCATTTTTAGGTACTGAAATCTTGAAAAGTAAAACGTGTAGAACAAAAGTAAGCACAAACATAAAATCCTTGATGTTTTGTTTATTCATTGTTACCATTTAAATTTACCCAAATAAAATAATAACTAAAAAATGCGTTTGTAAAACATGCGATTTCTGTTATCCTAACCCCACATTTTAAGAATTATTTTCACCTACTTATAAATAAAAATAAACAATTTTATATGTAGGACTAAGCAAGTAAATGTTATAAGAATATTTACATGTGGAATTATATATAAAAAAGTTAGTATTTTCGTAGATTTCAGTACCTAAAACCTTGATGGTTTGATCGTTTTTTGCACCTGTTTATTCGTTTTACTGCGGTGTCTTTGAAAATACTCAGGTGGCATGACATAACATTCCTATTATTTGATAAGCTTTAGATTATTCAGTTATTAAATGTTTGAAATTTTTTGTCTTTGCGGAAAACACTATTTAAATAATATGGGGCCCTTAAGAATGTTAAGCAACTTTACATTTTCGTACTATCTTTAATTTCTTCTATATGAAATATCGTCATAGTTTGAGTACTTTCAGGAAATTAGGATTTGAAGGATCGCTTTTAAAATTTCCCTCGATTACATGGTACTAGTAATAGTAGTAGTGATAGTAGTAGTAGTAGCAGTAGTCGATTAGGGTGGTCTAAGCCTTTCATTTTTAATAATCACATATGTTACTAGGATTGCTGCATATTTGAAACTACCTTGAACTAGATATAATTTGAAAATTCTAAAACATAAAGTTCCAGGAATAGAATGCACAAGTAGATAATACTACTACTAAACGGACAGTGCAATAATGTTTTTTTTTTAATTAAGAGACCATAAAAAATGTGAGCAAATTTAATTTAGATGTATGTAGTGAGTTTAGTACCCACATTTAATGTTAATTCAGAAACTCTTCAGTTTATAATTATTACTTGAAGCTTCCCCAGCACAATTTTTTTTTATTTATAAGAAATGGAAAGATATTGCTTTGGCTGTGAATTGGAAACTTGTTATTCATTAATTATTGATGAAGAATTAGTT
Source organism: Anoplophora glabripennis (assembly GCF_000390285.2). Classification (NCBI taxonomy): domain Eukaryota; kingdom Metazoa; phylum Arthropoda; class Insecta; order Coleoptera; family Cerambycidae; genus Anoplophora; species Anoplophora glabripennis. Next base: position 408,332 of record NW_019417609.1, read on the forward strand.
ATTTGATTTCATAGGAATTATATGTGATATTGAATTAAAAGAATTATTTTCTGGAAACAGTAAACTTCAGTTTTTGATATGAGCACCTATTACTTCTCATAAAAAATTATTGCATACTGAGAAACCCAGTCATTATAAATATCAAAATTGTTAACAGTTAATATTGCTTAAGGATCTGCCTCGTCATAACCGTCGTTGAATGCATAAACTAAGCAGTCGAGGTCTAATCCTAAAATTTATCATATGATTTTTGAACATAGTTCACTTTTCCAATAGGATCAAACGATAAATAGTGTTATTGATATGGTTCAACATCACAGTCGTATAATCTATTAAAGTCTATACCCAATAATTCAGTTACTACTTACCTACAAAATGTTAATAAAATCTGCAAAATAGATAAACATTTCAAATTTGTTGTGGAGGATTAAGAGAACGTTTACTTAATGAATCCAACCTCAAGATGTCGCTTTGGGGTAAAGTGTAATTTTATCTTGCATATAGGTATTCAGGTATACAGACAGTGTCCATTTAGAATCACTGGGACTTTCAGTTTACATTTTACTTAACAGATGGCGTTCGTATACATGTGTTAGCAAACTTTAGGCTCCATTTTGTAGACAAATACTGTTTTAGATTCAACGATTCAGATGTCGCAATTTTACTTTTCCAGACAGATTTCTTCCACAGCAATAACATTAATTTAATTTTGAAATAAGAGTTTATATATTGTATGTTTTTTTCTCTAATTCAGGTCACCTCTACGAATATTTTTTTACAGTTTATTTGTTTGCAGATGTCCTAATTTATTTTTATCTTGCAAAGTGATATCATAGGGATAGGTGGGGCATAAAAATTACTAAAATTTGTCACGTTTTAATCATGTTAAATAAGTTACAATATATTTTAGTCTGCTGCCTTTTCTTAATAAGTCAAAAAATACAAAGTGGCGGCTGTTTATTCAAGAACGTTGTAGCTTTAAATAATTATACTACTTAATTTAAAATGGCCACTAAAATTACAGACACATATATTTAAATTCACAATTTGGTTAATCTACTCTATTTTCTTCTCCAAAACGAATTTTCTCAAAATACAAAACAACTTAAACTTGAATATTCCCTTGTATTTGTAGCTATATCTAATTGTTAAAAAAAATACTCGAAACATTTTATTTTTCACATTATGATTGTTGAAGGAGGTTTAAAAACAATTTATTTCATAGTTTAGGTATATTTACTAAAATTTACTTTCTATTATCTACTTTACTTTGTAACACTTTTCCCTGATTTCTCTTTCAATTCAAATTCAAAATAAATTTTTATTACAGTCATACCACAAAAGAATTTTGTTTATCTTTTGGAAGTTGAGACTTTGAAGGAAGAGATAAAGTGTCTTAATTTCACAGATACGTTTCCATATTTCTAGTAGCAGTGGTAGGTAAATTAATTTTCTGAATAGACATGATGTAATGAAGACATCGAAATAAGTTAGGTAGGTATCTCAGCTTTCCTTTAGCTTTTATTTTACTAAATTTTTTTTTAGTTTCATCGCCCTTACAAACACAACACAACAAAGCTATATGTACACTAAAAATGCTCTACTTATTCCTTTTAAATCTAAAAAAAAATCTGTTTTTATTACGACTTCATTTTATTTTTATTCTTACAAAATTTCATTCCCTCTCCATTTTTTGAACATCTCCATTCGGTAGCCATCTGTGAAATATCCTCAATGTGAAACGTCGTTGTCTCCTACAGAAACATTTATGACTTGTACGGTAGAACTAATCATTTCTGAATATGGTATGACCTTCCTGTACGTTTTATGGGCATATGTAACATAACAAAAATTATTTTAAGATAATATAAAATAGATGCAGGAATACTAGTCCTATAAATTTTGTTTTAAAATGGCTTGTTTCCTATTATTGTAGAATACCAGGTACCCAAGTCCTATGACGTCATCACAGACCCTTCATGCAGCTGTCAGCACAGTGATCCCGGTCCAGGAGCTGGTTGACAAGGGATCAAATTCAACGCCGCCTTTTTTATAATGGCCGTTATTATAAGCAGACGCATCTCTTTTCATATATTTGCTGGAATTAATTCCATATGTTCTCAGACAAATTTAACCGTAATTTAATATGTAACAGGCATATTATATGCAGTAAGCAGCTATTTTGGCCAATTATCGGGATAATGGTGTAGAAAGTTAATGAATGACACATTTTGTTACAGAAAATGGAGAAGACAAGCAATTTCCTAAAAATAATTATTTTCGAAATATATAGGTACTTTTTTTTTGTAAAAGAATAAAATAATAGCGGACTTGGTTACTGCTTTGTCCTCTTTATGTAGAATGTTTTTAACGCATACAAATTAATATTAAAAAATAAAACAATTTTGTTTTCTAAGGATGGTTTGAAAGTGAGGGATATTTTATACTTAAAAAACTTTGTAGGTAACTTTATAAATTGTTTTATTAATTATCCTAGATACTTAATAATACTTAATTATAATACCTAATAGAAACCGGATCAAACTAGAGCATATGATCCAACTTTGCCTTTGGTCACCTTTTTTTTTATAAAAAAATTGTGATTTTTTTAAATTGGAATTATTTCTTATATTCAGCATTAGAATATTAAATATAGAACATCCGTAGAAACAGCGCAGTATACTTGCGAAAAGTTACAAGAATGCAAATATGAAAATATAACGAAAACCCAAGATATTGAAAACTATTTTGCTAAGTAGTATCAGTGACAATTAAACATTCTTTTTTATGTTTATTAGCGTGATTCTATAGAAACGTTACTTCTTCCTAGACAAGAATTGTAAAATTAGGGGGCAATATTTCTACAGGTTCTATGTCGAAAAGGATTACTTTTTCTTTAGGTATATATCAAAAATTCTTCCTAAGAAAGTTATAGCCAGTTAAAGGGGCCACTCTGGTGATGATTTCTTCTAAATAACTCCAGTTGAAATAAATTTATGAAATTTGGTAACTAGCTTAACTCTTACGTGCTCAGTCCGCTACTAAATCGAAATTTACAAATTTTCATACAAATTTTCATCATACAGGGTGTACCATTGAAAACTTTGCACCCGGCTTATTTTGATCTACGTTCCAAATTATTAAAATTGGCGCGACACGTCCATTTTGTTTTCGAGGGGGACACATTTTAGCGTTAAATACAGACTCGCCAGAACAAACCCCTTCGCGGGGGCGCATTCAACTTTAGAATCTTAAATGGCACTCTAGGTCGAGTGACACTTCATTCGATTTTTAATTCTGGTTGTCATCATGTAATTTTTGTTCAATTTTAGTTCATCTGTTGTTGAAAAAAATGTTAGGTACTTATGCTTAGAAATAAAAGACAATTTTGTATTAATCATTTAATTAATTGTTCAAAATGCCAAAGGGAAAACTATAAAATGTTTCAATTTATTTTCACTGTAAAAACTGTTTACAAATAAAATGTATTTTGAATAATGAAAAAAAATTGGTCATAATCATTTAATTAATTGTTCTACTTCCATGCAATAATAAGAACGTTGTTCAACATTTCGACGAACATTGTTAAGAATTTCGGAGGTAATTAGGTGGCATTCTTCAATGATACGCCTGAGTTCTTCTAGAGACTGCGGCTGAGTGGCATAAATTTTAGATTTTAAATGTCCCCATAAAAAGAAATCGAGTGGTGTCTCTGGGTGGCCACTCAATAGGTCCGCGGCGACCTATCCATTGATTTGGAAAAATTTCATTTAAAAACTGTAAAATGTGGAGTTGCGCCATCTTGTTGCAACCAAACATTGTCTTCTAAAATGTTGTCATCATTTTCCATAGTTTCAACAATCATTGGATAAATGTACTTATTCAAAAGCTTAAGGTACATATCCCCATTAAGATTTTCTGGCAGAAAATATGGTCCAATAATCTTATTTCCGAGAATTCCTTCCCACACAATAAGTTTTTCCGGATGTTGAGTGTGTTCCTCACTAAATAATGTCGAATTGGTGTCACTCCAATAACGGCAGTTATGACGATTAACAAAGCCATTCAGATAAAAAGTGCATTCGTCGGAAAAACATATTGAATATAAAAAAATTTTAATCGTTTGCCAATCGGTAAGTCATCACTTCCACAAATTGCAAACGACGCAGCTTACGAATGCTCAAATTATGATCCGCTTCCACATGACTAAGAACGGCAATTTCGGTAACCTCATTTCTAACAGGGTTTCAAAATTGTCGTTTTTTATTTTCCACTGATCCTGTTTCACACAACTTTTGAACCTATCTGGCGACGTAAACATCAGAGGTGTGTTTATTTGGGTGAAGTTGATTAAAAATTATTGCCGGAAGCCGTGCATTATCATTGTTTTTAAAATAGAGACAAATTATTTCAACCCTTTCGTCTTTCGAATAAGTCATTTTTAGAATTAATAATTACTAAACACACTTCTGCTAAACACTTTTCTTTGAGAACTGAATAGCGACTAAAAGATATTGACTGGTAAATTTGTTACCAGCACCAATTTTTTTTTTTGTAAACAGTTTTTACAGTGAGAGTAAATTGAAACTTTTTATAGTTTTCCCTTTGGCATTTTGAACAACTAATTAAATTATTAATACAAAATTGCCTTTTATTTCTAAGCATAAGTAATTTTTTTTTTCAACAACAGATTAACTAACATTGAAAAAAATGCATGATGACAACCAGAATTAAAAGCACTTTCGAATGAGGTGTCACTCGACCTAGAGTGCCATTTAAGATTCTAAAGTTGAATGCGCCCCCGCGCGGGGGGGTTGTTCTGACGAGTCTGTATTTAACGCTAAAATGTGTCTCCCTCGAAAACAAAATGAACGTGTCGAGCCAATTTTAATATTTTGGAACGTAGTTCAAAATAAGCCGGGTGCAAAGTTTTCAATGGTACACCCTGTACGTTCCAACATTCAGGGAAGGGGGGTAAAATTTACGATAACTTTTTTATGCTTCCACTTTCTTTACTTGACTGAAAAGTATGAAATTTCGGAGTTTTTTAGTAAAAAAATTTACTCTTGGTTCACATTGGTAGAATCCGTTTAAAAATAATGTAACGACCATTTTCCTGGCAGGTGGATAGGTAGAGGTGGCCCCATTCTATGGCCACGTAGGTCTCTACATCTAAATCCTCTATACTACTTTCTGTGGGGTAGGATGGAGGCTGCAGTTTACGCTACAGAAATAAATTCTTGCAACAGAGGATTTATTTGGCTGCGAATCAAATCAGACAAAATAAGTTTGAAGTTTTTGAGGTCTTCTCGGGCAATTCGACGTCGACCTGAAAATGTATTCAGCAAAATGGAAATCATTTTGAGCATTTGATAAAACAATTGTATTATTATTAAGTCGATTCATCGGAGAAAAGTATATTATTGACAAAGTTTCCATTATTCTGAATGTTGTTCATCATTTCCTCACAAAATTGAATCCTTCTATCAGGGTCATCCTCATTTAATTATTGTACTAAATGTACTTTATACGGACGAAATTTATTTTTGGTACAATATCCTCCTTACCGATCTCTAGCTAATATTGTGATATAAAGCTACTCGAGGCACTGAAGTTTTTGGTTCTTCTTGTGGATTATCAAGAACATCTAGTGACATCTTCATGTGTTGCTAATTTACGTGCGCTAGATCTTGAAAGATTCTTAAGAGTTCCCATTTCATGAAACTCTTTCACAACCCTTGAAGCTGTTGATTTTGAAATACGGGAATTTCTTTCAGGAAAAGTTACATTAAAAATATTACATGCATCTTACAGAGATCTCTTCTCGTCTTCAAAACCTGGCATCATCAGCAACGAAATTCTTTCACGTTCACTTAGTTCCCCCATAACTTGAAGTTTGAACAGCAATCTTAATGAGTAATAACTATCTGTCATTATTGACTGCATCTGAAAGGAATAGATGATTTGATTTCTTTTAAACAAAATTTGCAAAAACGATAGTAAACCCGATTATAGTCTACAGTACAGCCCCCCCCCCCCCCCCTGGAAAGTTGATTACCACATACTTTATAACTCGTGAGGGGCTTCGTTTTGACGAGTCTACCACACTTTTCCTCTGCGATTTTTCTCAATTCCTCCGCTTTTCCACTCGGAAAAGTCCAAAAACATGGCAATTTCCCGGGGTATTGAAAAATTAAGACCACATCTTTTTTTTGGGTTAAGTTACTGGAAATTTTGTTGCAAATGCCGATTTAAATTTGTCCGACAGAAATTCTTCCGACATTAACGTGTCTACCGGCCGAAACATGCCAAAATGACAGGGTACGTATAAATCTATTATACCACATAGGTAATTTTTAGTAAAATTTATTGTAAATAATTTATTCAGTCAGAAAGTATTGTTGTCCGACAAATTTCAAGCCGCGTTTTTTCAGTCCGACAGCTGGAAATCGGAATTTTCACGGGGTATGATAAATTGATTACCACATACCACTTTTAAATTTACTGTACAAAATAGTGATATAAGTGTCCGAGGATTTAATGTCCCCAAATTATTAAAAAATCAATAAATCAATAATCGTGATGAAATTTAATTTTTTCACTCCAAAAATTTCATATTTATACATGGTTATTAATTATCTCATTTCAGAATCAGATCAAAGTGATGAGGATGATTGCGATGAAAATTATGACACTGATGAAAACGAATCTTCAAGCGAAGAAGGATAAACGGCTAAAAAGTTAAAGTTTGCAATGATAACATTTTCTCTACATAAAATTGTATTTATATATATTTTTTGTAATAAAATCATCACATCAACATATTATGCATTTGAGGATCCATAGGAAAAAAAGAGGATTATGACTATAAACTGTACTACTATATAATGTACTATTTCTAAATAAATTAATATTATATATGATATAAAAATCCTTTTTTCTCTTTCAAGTCTTCATTCGCGTTTGTTATTTTTCTTTACAAAAATTTTCCTATTTTTCTAAAAGAAAATCCCAAAACTTTTGTGCATAATTTTTTTACACCATACATACTTTTTTAAAATCGTTTAATTATTTTCTCGATATTTATTTGGCTAAATTGAACATATAGAGATTTACAATTACAAGAATAAAACGAAAAATATATACAGGGTGT